>NC_091986.1:142087382-142387382 GCF_044704955.1 Pristiophorus japonicus
CTCTCATCTCCCTTATTCTAAGACTGCCCGCTGCACCTTGTCTTGGACACTCCACCACCCCTGCCCACAGGCAATGGCGCAGTGTTTCTGGGCTTGATACCAAGCTTATTCTTTCTAACATCTTGGGTACTGCACACCTTGAGGGTGGTGTGGGAGCGTCAGCGTCAGGCAGCAAGTTGGAAGGCCCGGCTTTGTCTCTTCAGAGACGGATGTGGGGATTGGAGTGGGAATGACAGTTGATTCTGTCAATGGACGCGGGGTCTGGGCGCGTTCCGCCAACTCCAACATGCCGTCCCTCATGCGCCCTGACAGTGTCTCAACGACCTGCAACATTCCCTCCCTCATGGCCAGTGATGTGGTTTGCTCTGACACTCCTTCCCTCACGGCCACTATTTCATCACTGACGGTCCTGGATATCATTCCCATTTCTTGAGAGAGTGTTGTTACTTCTCCTGACAGTCCTGTTACCTCATCACTCACCCCAATGATGGTGTCCAGGAGTGATCGGGTACGGTCAATGCTCTCCGCACTCAATTACATCATCTGAACCACGTGTTACATCCTGCACCTCAGGAGAGCGCGGTTGAGTTCTCCTTCCTCTAGTCACCCTGGGTGTGGCTCACACCCCAACACTAGAACCCGCAGCCTGGGACTGTGGGGCCCTGGGTGAACCACACCAGTGGGACCTGCAACCTCGAAAGGTGGGCCCTGGGTGTGCCTCGCTGCACCACATCACTGGGACCCGCAACCTCGGAAAGTGTGAAACCATGGAATGTCCCACTAGTCATGGAAGGGACTATCGCCTCCATGAGCGGCACCTCCTCCAGTCAGTACAACAGTGGGAGCTTCATCCAGCTCCATCCCCTCCCCCTTACCCCCATGGATGGACAGGAAGATGTTCTCTTCTGGCTCGGGTTGGAAATCGGTGGTTAGTGGTGTGCCACAGGGATCAGTGCTGGGTCCACAACGGTTTACAATATACATAGATGACCTGGAAGAGGGGACAGAGTGTAGTGTAACAAAATTTGCAGATGACACAAAGATTAGAGGGAAAGTGGGTTGTGTAGAGGACACAGAGAGGCTGCAAAGAGATTTAGATAGGTTAAGCCAATGGGCTAAGGTTTGGCAGATGGAATACAATGTCGGAAAGTGAGAGGTAATCCACCTTGGGGAAAAACAAACAGTAAAAGGGATTATTATTTGAATGGGGAGGAATTACAACATGCTGAGGTGCAGAGGGACCTGGGGGTCCTTGTGCATGAATCCCAAAAATGTAGTTTGCAGGTGCAGCAGGTAATCAGGAAGGCGAATGGAATGTTGGCCTTCATTGCGAGAGGGATAGAGTACAAAAGCAGGGAGGTCCTGCTGCAACTGTATAGGGTATTGGTGAGGCCGCACCTGGAGTACTGCGTGCAGTTTTGGTCACCTTACTCAAGGAAGGATATACTAGCTTTGGAGGGGGTACAAAGACGATTCACTAGGCTGATTCCGGAGATGAGGGGGTTACCTTATGATGATAGATTGAGTAGACTGGGTCTTTACTCGTTGGAGTTCAGAAGGATGAGGGGTGATCTTATAGAAACATTTAAAATAATGAAAGCGATAGACAAGATAGAGGCAGAGAGGTTGTTTCCATTGGTCGGGGAGACTAGAACTAGGGGGCACAGCCTCAAAATACGGAGAAGCCAATTTAAAACCGAGTTGAGAAGGAATTTCTTCTCCCAGAGGGTTGTGAATCTGTGGAATTCTCTGCCCAAGGAAGCAGTTGAGGCTAGCTCATTGAATGTATTCAAGTCACAGATAGATAGATTTTTAACCAATAAGGGAATTAAGGGTTACGGGGAGCGGGCGGGTAAGTGGAGCTGAGTCAATGGCCAGATCAGCCATGATCTTGTTGAATGGCGGAGCAGGCTCGAGGGGCTAGATGGCCTACTCCTGTTCCTAATTCTTATGTTCTTATGTTTATGTTCGTCCACGTCTGAATCTTCTGCATCGTCAGGGTTGGCCTCAAGTTCTGCAAAATATAACAGAACAGTCAAATGGTTAGCAGCAGAGGAGGGGGCAGGATGGGTGGGACGAGTAGGCTCCCACATCGCAAGCCAGGTAGCAGGTTGATTTGAAGGGCCACGATGAATTTGCAGGACTTACCCTCTCCCTCGAGTGTGGCCTCAGCTTGTGCAGTACTGATTGCTTTTTTTCCCCCAGATAGGACCCATCAAAGCAACGACCCTTTCTTCCAAGGGTGTCAGTGGGTGCAGATTTGTCGGGCTGCCTCCTGTTAAGAGTTCTTTCCCTTCTGTTGTGTGCCACTTTCCTCTGCAAAGATGAAAATGCAACTTGTTAGAGAGGGTGTCTTTCTGCTGGGTGGGACATATACAGCTGGTCACATTTACAATTGCATTGAATAAATGAAAATATTACTTACACTAACTATTTGACCAAGGTCCTGCCATTTCCTTTTACACTGGACTCCAGATCTTGTGGTGTTCACCACTGCGCAGTAATCTTCTGCAACTTGGATCCAGTGTTTCTTCATTTCCTTTGGTGGAACTTTTATGTGACTTCTGCTCGTGTCCAGCTCCTGCCATCTGTTCTCAATCACAGTAACTAGTGCCTCCACTTCTTCCTGTAAGAAATTCTTGGTCCTTGGTCCCTGTTGCATCTTATACTGCTGCAGCTGCGATTTTTCCAATGCTCTCTCACAGCACTTGTAAGATACACAACTTGAAAAATGGCCGATTGCCAAATCAGAGTTGTATTGAGCATGCACAGAAGGTGCAGCATTTTTTTTTTTGCGCAGACAACAGGCTCCACTCTAAGGCGACTGGACATGCTGCGCGGCGCCAAATTCGAATTATACATCGGGGAAACTTTGGCAAAATATTTCTGCCACATTTCTGGCCTAGAAAAATGGGCGTAACTCTGGCAATATGCCAGAAAACAGGCTTGGGCAAAATGGAGCCCAAAATGTTCTCCGCGATTCATAATCAGATCCTGCAGGAAAAAGGACTGCTTTTTAAAACTGCCTCCCCTGCCCATATATTAAAAATGTTTTCAAAATATATTGGAAGGAGGATGAATAATTATATTAAGACCTTATCATAACTTTCCAAAACAGTTAATATACCTCCAAAGTTCTTACCTGCATATTCATAAAACCAAGCTAGGCACTTTTTGCTTGAAAAACTGTCATCACTTATTAATCTAGATGGCGTCTGTACTCTACAGAAACTTAAAAAAGACAAAAGCTAATCAGTGAACCATTTTGAATAAAACATAAGTTTAACTTTAGTCCTAGTCTTTAGGTTTTCTGATAAGAATTTCTTCAGTTTTTAGCATGATGGAAATTGTTTTTCCAAATAAAATGCTGATCAAATCATCCCATTCTCACATTTAAATGTAGAAGAATCAATGTCAGGAAGTTTCATGCCAAGATGGTTTATCAATCTCAGATGGATTTTTGCACACATTGTTAAATGTACATTAGGCACAGTATATGCTTCTTCAGTTTCAGATATAGACATCCCAGGTTTTAAAAATATTTTGCGTAACCAAAATAACAGTTCCATGTCCGTCTGTCATTTACACACGTTAGTTTGAGCCTCTTAAAAGTGGACAATGAGAAAAGGCCAACAATATTTAAAAAAATATTTGAATAAAGTAATTATCAACTGAAAGGCATAATCGTTAGACCCCAAATTACCTACGGCAGGATTTTTACACTTGAGACAGCAAACTTCTTTCTAGACTTACAAGCTTTATTTTGAACACATCAAATGGAGTGCTTGAAAATGCGACTCACATTTTATTAGAAAGTGACATTTCTTCCAATTTGGCAATGTTATAGTAAAGAAAAAAAATTGAACACTTTAAATAATTCAATGCGATGGCTGTAGAAGCATTTAATCTATTCATAACAGTTACAAATAACGCTTTCTGCAGTCAACAGTCCAAAAAGTTTTTTAAAAACCCCAAAAATAATAATTTGAGTAACTAAAATGTTGGAAAGTGTTAGTGCTTATATCCACATCAGGGGGGAAAAAAGTCTTCAATCTAAATTGGTACCCACCTGCTTATTCTACATTTTTTCATGTTGGCGTCTTCTGACCCTGAAGATTTTCTCTTCTTCTTAACAGGCATCTTGTGAGCACACCAAAAGACAGAACAGGTGCACTGAGAGGAGCTACCTACAACAGTTCACAGCTTAAGTCAGTTACACACTTATCATAGCCTCTTAATCCATAAACTATTTCTATTATGCTTACCTATATTTTGATCACCTTGGCCATTCAGATCTTCTTTCAAATTCTGTTAAGACAAAGACAACATGAAAAATTAATGCCGAACACTTCCATAATAACCCAGAGAACTGGCAGATGGCTAATGTAATAACTATATTCAAGAAGGGGGATAGAACATATCCAGGGAATTATAGACCAGTCAGCTTATCAGAGGTGGGAAAAATGGAATCTTTACTAAAGGAGAAAATAGAACATCTAGAAACCAAACATATAATGAATAGTCAGCATGGATTTCAAAAGGGAAAGTCTTGCTTGACCAACCTCATTGAATTTTCTGAAGAGGTAACAGAGAGAGTAGACAATGGTATTGCAGTAGATGTAATTTATGTAGATTTTCAAAAGGCCTTCGATAAGTTACCCCATAATAGACTGATGAACAAGGTTAGAGAATGCGGAGTCAGGGGGCAAGTAGCAGAATGGATAGCTAAGCTGGCTTCAAGACAGAAATCAGAGAGTAGGGGTAAAGGGTAGCTATTCACAGTGGCAGAAGATGGGTAGTGGTATTCCACAAGGATCAGTGCTGGAACCACTGCAGTTCACAATTTACATTAACAATTTAGACCTTGGAATCAAAAACACAATTTCTAAATTTGCAGATGATACCAAATTAAGGAGGGGGGGGGGGGGCGGGGAGAAAAGAGAGAGAGAGAGTCAATACTGAGGAGGACTGCAACAAATTACAGGAGGATATTAATAAACTTGCAGAATGGCCATATATTTGCCAAATAAAGGCCTTTATTGCAAGGGGGCAAGAGGGATAGAGTATAAAAACAGAGAAGTCCTGCTACAATTGTACAGGGTATTGGTGAGGCCACATCTGGAGTACTGCATCGTTTTGGTCTCATATTTAAGGAAGGATATACTTGCATTGGAGGCCGTTCAGAGAAGATTCACTAGGTTGATTCCAGAGATGAGGGGGTTGACTTATCGGGATAGGTTGAGTAGGTTGGGACGATACACATTGGAGTTCAGAAGAATGAGAGATGATCTTATTGAAACATAAGATTCTGAGGGGATATTTCCACTCATAGGGGAAACTAAAACTAGGGGACATAGTTTTAGAATAAGGGGCCACCCATTTAAAACTGAGATGAGGAGAAATTTCTTCTCTCAGGAGGGTTATAAATCTATGGAATTCTCTGTCCCAGAGAGCTGAGAAGGCTAGGTCATTGAATATACTTAAGGCGGATATAGACAGATTTTTGAGCAATAAAGGGAGTAAAGGGTTATGGAGAGCAGGCAGGGAAGTGGAGTCAAGTCCATGATCAGATCAGCCATGATCTTACTGAATGGCAGAGCAGGCTTGAGGAGGCAAATGGCCTGTTCTTCTGTTCAGCAGAGATAAATGTGAAGTATTACATTTTGGTAGGGCGAATAGGCAGGTCATTTATTACTTGGAGGTGCGAGGTAGAGGAACAAAGGGATCAGAGTACAAATACACAAATCACTAAAAGTTGCAACACAGGTTAGCAAACCAAGCACTCGGGTTTATTTCTAGAGGGATAGAATTGAAAAGTAGGGAAGTTCAGCTAAACATGTATCGAACCTTGGTTGGACCACACTCGAGCACTGCGTACAGTTCTGGTCTCCATATTATAAAAAGGATATAGAGGCACTAGAGAGAGGGTGCAGAACAGATTTACAAGGATGAACCAGAAATGCAAGGGTATACATATCAGGAAAAAGATGAACAGGCTGGATCTCTTTTTCTTGAAAAAAGGCTGAGGGGTGACCTAAAAAAAGGTCTTGAAAATTATGAGGGGTTTTAATAGAGTAGATACAGAGTATGCTTCCACTTGTGGGGAAGAGCATAACTAGAGGCCATCAATACAAGATGTCACCAAGAAATCAAATAGGGAATTCAGCAGAAATTTCTTTACATCGAGAGTGGTGAGAATGTGGAACTCACTACCAAAGGGAGTGGCTGAAATCAATAGTATAGATGCATTTAAGGGGAGGCTAGACAAGCATATGGGGGAGAAAGGGAGAGAGGGTTTTGCTGATAAATTTAGAGGAGGAAAGACAGAAGGAGGCTCGAGTGGAGCATAAACGCTGGCATGGACTGGTTGGGCTGAAAGGATATATGGCACACAAACAGACCAATGTAATCCTATGATTTAAATTACAGATAGTAATTCTACTACTGATTAAGCAAAATTGGTCATCGAAAATAGCAATTATTAATCTATTTCTAGGGAAAGGTGAAAAAAAAATCATCCCAATTCATCGCTGGGCACATTAACTGAGCATTCCTGCAGTTTAACCTTGCTTCCAATACAAAAGATGGGTGGGAAAGCAAATTGTGAGGAGGACACAAAAAATCTGCAAAGGGATATAGACAGGCTAAACGAGTGGGCAAAAATTTGGCAGATGGAGTATAATGTGGGAAAATGTGATATTATCCACTTTGGCAGAAATAATAGAAAAGCAAAATTATAATTTAAAAGAAGAAAAATTGCAAAGTGCTGCAGTACAGAGAGACCTGGGGGTCCCCGTGCATGAAACACAAAAAGTTAGTATGCAGGTGCTGCAAGTAATCAGGAAGGCAAATGGAATGTTGGCCTTTATTGCAAGGGGGATGGAGTATAAAAGCAGCGAAGTCCTGCTGCAACTGTACAGTGTATTGGTGAGGCCACATCTAGAGTTATGCCTACAGTTGGTCTCTATTTAAGGATATACTTGCATTGGAGGCTGTTCAGAGAAGGCTCACTAGGTTGATTCTGGAGTTGAGGGGGTTGACTTATGAAGATAGGTAGAGTAGGTTGGGCCGAAACACAATCGAGTTCAGAAGAATGAGAGGTGATCTTATCGAAACATGTAAGATAATGAGGGGGCTCGACAAGATGGATGCAGAGGAGGATATTTCCACTCATAGGGGAAACTATGGGACATAGTCTTAGAGTAAGGGGACACCCATTTAAAACTGAGATGAGGAGAAATTTATTTTCGGAGGGTTGTAAATCTATGGAATTCTCTGCCCCAGAGAGCTGTGGAGGCTGGGTCATTGAATATATTTAAGGTAGAGTTACAGATTTTTGAGCGATAAGGGAATAAAGGGTTATGGGGAGCGGGCAGGGAAGTGGAGCTGAGTCCATGATCAGATTAGCCATGATGTTATTAAATGGCGGAACATGCTAAAGGGGCCAAATGGTCTACTCCTGCTCCCAATTCTTATGTTATGTTCTTAAACAGTCGTAAATCACCATTGCTGTATGTTGCCAAGGAAGCACTTCAAATGAAATGTGGGCTGCCCAAGTAAACTATGGCCTTAAATTGCAGCCTCACCACGTGCGTGCAACGGGCGAGGCCCCGCAATTTCTGGGTTTAGGCGTGCAAAGTGCATGCACCTAAACCCGGCACTTCCAGAGAAGGGCCTTCATGGGTAGAGATTTGGTCTATTTATCCAACTCTTGCCCAGCAAATGTCATTAAGACTCGAACGCCTGGTAATCACTAATTTTTAATATTAAAAACCGATGTCCATGAAGGTTAAGTTTATTTTTAACACTATTAAAATATTTTTTTTTTTTAACATTTTCAAAATGTTCCCCGCATTCCCCACCCCCCCCAAAAAAACATCTAATTTAATTTCAATTAATTTTAAATACGTGAGGTGTTTTTTTTAATTTATTGTATTTCGGTGTTTTTGAGGGTATTCTCATTGATAGTAATGGGAGCTCGCACAAACGGAACACACCATTATCATCAATGAGAATAGAGGGTATTACATTGTGACTGGTGGTCCATGCCCACGCGTTCCCAGGATGCGCTTACATTCCGGGATGTGTGAGTCTTTGCGCCGGGCTGCGCATCTAGGCCTCGGGCAGGAAGTGTTTGTTCCTCTGGGACCACCAGGTACTTCCACCAAAAAAAAAATTCGGTCAGAGGCATCCAGCCATGGAGAGCCTTCGACTGCAATTTTTGACCCTCTATGTGCTTAAACTATTTCTACGGCGAGGAAATAGAAATCAGAAAGCTCACACATAAATGTGTTTACATTTCTCATTATCCTAGAAAAATGCCGATGTATAACTTGTTCTGCAAATATCTGCCTTAAGGATAACACTAAATTACCTTGAAAAATAGTCAAGACTAATGTAACTGGACACCAATCTTCCCTCGTACTTTTATTTCAAGAATGGGGAGGTGGTGAAGAGAAGAATAAATTGCATTTTTTAACATCAGCATATTTTGCACAACATCAAAGAAACGAGAGATCCTCCATGCATTAAAAATGGCATTTCGATTGAGCTCAAGTGCTCATGCAGAAGCCCATTGGATCACGACCAACATAATCTCAGAGAGCGCTCTATTTTTCAGGTCATCTTGATGTAGTCAATTGTAATCGGCCAGAGTTTAAAGTATTGGCACCCGAGCTGGCAGTAGCATTCACAAAGGATCCAGTTTGGTCTTTGTCCAGTATCCTACTGCTAATTATGGCTCTCCATCTCTTAGTCTCTATTTTCCTCCTTGAGCTAGACCTTCAATTTATTGAAGGCCATTGTAATTCCAATTCTCATCAAGTTTGCAGGTAGCCACACAAGGTACTCCATCGAGGAGCCTGGGTCAAACATTGCTATAACTCATCCATCAAGTTCAATTGTGGCAAGGTTACAACCCAACTCCAGTCCAACTTGAATGAGAGTTTATTGTTCTCAGAAATATGCCATTACCATCTGTTTAGATACAGTGAATGCGCTTCAGTCTTCTCATGAGGCAGTCAAGTCATCACTGTGCTCCATGTAATATCAAAATATATGACCAATTTTAGTTGCTTTCATGTTTAATCAATATTCCCCATTGCAAATTAAGAAAAGCAATTTAGCAGATGAGAATCACATCATCCTCCCCAAAAAAAGCACAAAATGAATACATTTAAAAACAATACTTTTCTGTTGCATTGCTCAATGGTAGTCTTGCAACTGGAGGAAATCCTGGAGGCCACTACACACGCTTCAAATCAATTTAGAGTGAAATTTTATTGATAGCTTATGCTGTGCCACAGAACGAGGGACAAAACCATAGGTGGAGTTCTAACAGATTTTTATCCTTTATTCCCTGTTATAGGGGAAATCCACTTATTCCCTAGCTCTAATCTCCTTCAACCTCACAACCCCCTCCCCCCCCACCCACAGCCAGATAGGGAATGGAAGACCAGCAGGAAGAGCAGTGCAAGGAAGGTAGTGCAGGGGTCCCCTGTGGTCATCCCCCTGCAAAACAGATACACCGCTTTGAGTACTGTTGGGGGGGGGGGGGGATGACTCATCAGGGGAGGGCAGCAGCAGCCAAGTTCATGGCACCGTGGCTGGCTCTGCTGCACAGGAGGGCAGGAGGGCAGGAAAAATAGTGGGAGCGCGATAGTGATAGGGGATTCAATGGTGAGGGGAATAGATAGGCGTTTCTGCAGCCGCAACCGAGACTCCAGGATGGTATGTTGCCTCCCTGGTGCAAGAGTCAAGGATGTCTCGGAGCAGGTGCAGGACATTCTGAAATGGGAGGGAGAACAGCCAGTTGTCGTGGTGCACATTGGTACCAATGACATAGGTTAAAAAAAGGGATGAGGTCCTTCGAAACGAATTTAAGGAGCTAAATTAAAAAGTAGGACCTCAAAAGTAGTAATCTCGGGATTGCTACCAGTGCCACGTGCTAGTCAGAGTAGGAATCGCAGGATAGCACAGATGAATACATGGCTTGAGCAGTGGTGCAGCAGGGAGGGATTCAAATTCCTGGGGCATTGGAACCGGTTCTGGGGGAGGTGGGACGAGTACAAACCGGACGGTCTGCACCTGGGCAGGACCGGAACCAATGAGCTAGGGGGGAAGTGTTTGCTAGTGCTGTTGGGGAGGAGTTAAACTAATATGGCAGGGGGATGGGAACCAATGCAGGGAAACAGAGGGAGACAAAAAGGAGGCAAAAGCAAAAGACAGAAAAGAGATGAGGAAAAGTGGAGGGCAGAGAAACCCAAGGCAAAGAACAAAAAGGGCCACTGTACAGCAAAATTCTAAAAGGACAAAGGGTGTTAAAAAAACAAGCCTGAAGGCTGTGTGTCTTAATGCAAGGAGTATCCGCAATAAGGTGGATGAATTAACTGTGCAAATAGATGTTAACAAATATGATGTGATTGGGATTACGGAGACGTGGCTCCAGGATGATCAGGGCTGGGAACTCAACATCCAGGGGTATTCAACATTCAGGAAGGATAGGATAAAGGGAAAAGGAGGTGGGGTAGCATTGCTGGTTAAAGAGGAGATTAAGGCAATAGTTAGGAAAGACATTAGCTTGGATGATGTGGAATCTATATGGGGAGAGCTGCAGAACACCAAAAGGGCAAAAAACATTAGTGGGAGTTGTGTACAGACCTCCAAACAGTAGTAGTGATGTTGGGGAGGGCATCAAACAGGAAATTAGGGATGCATGCAATAAAGGTGCAGCAGTTATAATGGGTGACTTTAATATGCACATAGATTGGGCTAGCCAAACTGGAAGCAATACGGTGGAGGAGGATTTCCTGGAGTGCATAAGGGATGGTTTTCTAGACCAATATGTTGAGGAACCAACGAGGGGGGAGGCCATCTTAGACTGGGTGTTGTGTAATGAGAGAGGATTAATTAGCAATCTCATTGTGCGAGGCCCCTTGGGGAGGAGTGACCATAATATGGTGGAATTGTGCATTAGGATGGAGAATGAAACAGTTAATTCAGAGACCATGGTCCAGAACTTAAAGAAGGGTAACTTTGAAGGTATGAGGCATGAATTGGCGAATGATACTTAAGGGGTTGACTGTGGATGGGCAATGGCAGACATTTAGAGACCGCATGGATGAATTACAACCATTGTACATTCCTGTCTGGCGTAAAAATAAAAAAGGGAAGGTGGCTCAACCATGGCTATCTAGGGAAATCAGGGATAGTATTAAAGCCAAGGAAGTGGCATACAAATTGGCCAGAAATAGCAGCGAACCCGGGGACTGGGAGAAATTTAGAACTCAGCAGAGGAGGACAAAGGGTTTGATTAGGGCAGGGAAAATGGAGTACGAGAAGAAGCTTGCAGGGAACATTAAGGCGGATTGCAAAAGTTTCTATAGGTATGTAAAGAGAAAAAGGTTAGTAAAGACAAACGTAGGTCCCCTGCAGTCAGAATCAGGGGAAGTCATAACGGGGAACAAAGAAATGGCAGACCAATTGAACAAGTACTTTGGTTCAGTATTCACTAAGGAGGACACAAACAACCTTCCGGATATAAAAGGGGTCAGAGGGTCTAGTGAGGAGGAGGAACTGAGGGAAATCTTTATGAGTCGGGAAATTGTGTTGGGGAAATTGATGGGATTGAAGGCCGATAAATCCCTAGGGCCTGATGGACTGCATCCCAGAGTACTTAAGGAGGTGGCCTTGGAAATAGCGGATGCATTGACAGTCATTTTCCAACATTCCATTGACTCTGGATCAGTTCCTATCGAGTGGAGGGTAGCCAATGTAACCCCATTTTTTAAAAAAGGAGAGAGAGAAAACAGGGAATTATCAACCGGTCAGCCTGACCTCAGTAGTGGGTAAAATGATGGAATCAATTATTAAGGATGTCATAGCAGCGCATTTGGAAAATGGTGACATGATAGGTCCAAGTCAGCATGGATTGTGAAAGGGAAATCATGCTTGACAAATCTTCTGGAATTTTTTGAGGATGTTTCCAGTAAAGTGGACAAAGGAGAACCAGTTGATGTGGTATATTTGGACTTTCAGAAGGCTTTCGACAAGGTCCCACACAGGAGATTAATGTGCAAAGTTAAAGCACATGGGATTGGGGGTAGTGTGCTGACGTGGATTGAGAACTGGTTGTCAGACAGGAAGCAAAGAGTAGGAGTAAATGGGTACTTTTCAGAATGGCAGGCAGTGACTAGTGGGGTACCGCAAGGTTCTGTGCTGGGGCCCCAGCTGTTTACATTGTACATTAATGATTTAGACGAGGGGATTAAATGTAGTATCTCCAAATTTGCGGATGACACTAAGTTGGGTGACAGTGTGAGCTGCGAGGAGGATGCTATGAGGCTGCAGTGACTTGGATAGGTTAGGTGAGTGGGCAAATGCATGGCAGATGAAGTATAATGTGGAGAAATGTGAGGTTATCCACTTTGGTGGTAAAAACAGAAAGGCAGACTATTATCTGAATGGTGACAGATTAAGAAAAGGGGAGGTGCAACGAGACCTGGGTGTCATGGTACATCAGTCATTGAAGCTTGGCATACAGGTACAGCAGGTGGTTAAGAAAGCAAATGGCATGTTGGCCTTCACAGCGAGGGGATTTGAGTACAGGGGCAGGGAGGTGTTGCTACAGTTGTACAGGGCCTTGGTGAGGCCACACCTGGAGTATTGTGTACAGTTTTGGTTTTTTAACTTGAGGAAGGACATTCTTGCTATTGAGGGAGTGCAGCGAAGATTCACCAGACTGATTCCTGGGATGGTGGGACTGACCTATCAAGAAAGACTGGATCAACTGGGCTTGTATTCACTGGAGTTCAGAAGAATGAGAGGGAACCTCATAGAAACGTTTAAAATTCTGACGGGTTTGGACAGGTTGGATGCAGGAAGAATGTTCCCAATGTTGGGGAAGTCCAGAACCAGGGGTCACAGTCTAAGGATAAGGGGTAAGCCATTTAGGACCGAGATGAGGAGAAACTTCTTCACCCAGAGAGTGGTGAACCTGTGGAATTCTCTACCACAGAAAGTAGTTGAGGCCAATTCACTAAATATATTCAAAAGGGAGTTAGATGAAGTCCTCACTACTCGGGGGATCAAGGGGTATGGCGAGAAAGCAGGAAGGGGCTACTGAAGTTTCACGTTCAGCCATGAACTCATTGAATGGCAGTGCAGGCTAGAAGGGCTGAATGGCCTGCTCCTGCACCTATTTTCTATGTTTCTATGTCTGCGTTCCTCAAATTCTGCCCTCTTGAGCATCCCTGATTATAACTGCTCAACCATTGGTGGCCGTGCCTTCAGCTGCCTGGGCCGTAAGCTCTGGAACTCCTTACCTAAACCTCTCCGCCTCGCTTTCCTCCTTTAAGACGCTCCTTAAAACCTACTGGTTCTTCCGCAATTTCTTATGTTGCTCAGCATCAAATAATTTGTTTTGTCTTATAACACTCCTGTGAAGCACCTTGCGACATTTTACTACATTAAAGGCATAATATAAATACAAGTTGTTGTTATCAGTTTAATCTTGTCCTTTACAGCTTTCAACAAATTGTGTTCAGACTCAAAATCTTATGCTGAAGGCTGTAAACGGTTGTCATCCCATCACTTGTTTGAATACACCCCTGCAATGCGATCCATCAGTACGGTTGTACTTGGTGTTTCAACACAAGGTTCAGTAAATCAGTAAACTGAACTTTCAAATAAAGATCCAATCATGACAGGAATTTTTTTTGCTCTTAGATGTGGGTAGTGTTGGCAACACCACAGTTTATCCCTGTCCTTTATATCCAGAGAACATGGTAGTGGGCTTTTCCTTGAACCACTGTGGTTCTTGTGATGATGTTGATCCCATAATGTGGTTAGATAGGGAATTTCAGGGTATTGACCAAGGAACGACAAAGGAATGGTGATACTATCGACAGGATGCTATCAGGATGGAATGTGGCTTGGAGGCAATGGCATGCCCATGATTTTGCTGTTCTTGCTGGTAGAGGTCATGGCGAAGGAGCTATCTAATCAAGACTTGAGTTGCTGCAGTGCACCCTGCCGATAGTATATACTACAACAGCAGTGTGTCTGTAGTGAAGGGGGTGGATATTGAGTCGCGTGGTAAGGGCAACAATCAAGTAGATTGCTCGGTCTTGGATGGTGTTGTGCTTGGAGTGTTGTTGCAGCTACACCTATCCAGGCAAGTGGTGAACATGACATCATGACTTAAGAGCTTTAGATGGAGATGGAAGGGTCGGCTGAGCTACTAATTATCTAGTTTCTACCCTGATCACTCCTGACCCCTAGGATGTTGGGAAGCTCAGGTATGTTTTACTGCGTTAAAGGTCTTATATAAATGCAAGCTGATGTTGTGGTATTGACTTCATAATATTGTCGTGGTAGTGACTGCATAATATTATTTATCATATCTCACTGCAGAACTGATCATTCGAATCAACTATTCAACTGGGAAAAGTAAAGTTCCCAAGCCCCTTTCTCTAGAAGACCGATGCTGTGGTATAATTCATCAGCTCTCCATCAACTGCTCAAATGGACCTTCATGTGTAATCCCATGCTGCCAGCAATGATAGAATCATAGAAGTTTACAGCACAGAAGGAGGCCATTTGGGCCCATCGTGTCTGTGCCAGCCAACAAGAGCTATCAAGCCTAATCCCACTTTCCAGCTCTAGGTTCATAACCCTGCAGGTTATGGCACTTCAAGTGCACATCCAAGTACTTAAAAAAAATATGGTGAGGGTTTCTGCCTATACCACCCTTTCAGGCAGAGAGGTCCAGATCCCCACAACCCTCTGCGTGAAGGAATTTCCCCTCAAATCCCCTCTAAACCTTCTACCAATTACTTTAAATTTATGCCCCCTGGTTGTTGACTCTGCTAAGGGAATAGGCCCTTTTTATCCACTATATCTAGGCCCCTCATAATTTTATATATCTCAATGAGGTCTCCCCTCAGCCTCCTCAGTTCCAAGGAAAGCAAACCCAAACTATCCAATCTGTCCATATAGCTAAGATTCACCACTCATGCCAACATACTCGTAAATCTCCTTTGTACCCTCTCCAGTGTAATCACGTCCTTCCTGTAATGCGGTGACCAGAACTGCACGCAGTGCTCCTGCTGTGGCCTAACCAGTGTTTTATACAGTTCAAGCATAAACCCCCCCCCCCCCCGCTCTTGTATTCTGTATGGCTTCTTGACCACCTTATCTACCTGACCTGCTACCTTCAGGGATCTGTGGACATGCACTGCAAGGTCCCTTTGTTCCTCTACACTTCTCTGTATCCTACCATTTAATGTGTATTCCCTTTCCTTGTTAGCCCTCCCCAAATGCATTACCTCACATTTCTCCAGATTAAATTCTATTTGCCACAGTTCTGCCCACCTGATTGATATCTTCCTGCAGTCTACAGCTTTCTTCATTATCAACCACACAGCCGATTTTAGTATCATCTGCAAACTTCTTAATCATACCCCCTATATTCAAGTCTAAATCATTGATGTATACCACAAAGGCAAGGAACCTAGTACTGAGCCCTGCACTCAGTACGAGTGGAGAGCATCAAATGAACCTGATCCTGCCCTCAACCAACATCCATATATGCATTTTCCAATTAGAATCAGAAGACAGATCAGCATTGGGAACCCAAAGTCACCCCCCCAATTCCACAATCACTTGTAGCATGGTAAAACTGATCTTAAAGTCCCATATTTGCTGAGATTAACTGATTCAGTATAAACCAAGGAATGGACCTAGGACCTTCCATGTCTGTTTGGCTCAATACCATACCAGATGATGCATTTACTCAGTCATCTGAAACCTTGATAACTCAAAAATCTAATCGAACAGAGAGGTTGAAATGACTGTCTTTTATGGTACCAGTTATTTGATCCCTACAACTCACTCTGGCTGGACATTTCGGTTTTATTATTAGCATCCAGGAGATCACCCCACCCAAAAAAAGGTCCGGAGGCTAATGGAAAACAGAATTCTAACGGTATAATGTGGTACTTCAAAAGTCTTCTGCAAAGTATGTAATGTCCCACTTTAGCTCCAATCGATTTGAAAGAGCCTCAATGTTTTTCAAGAGAACCGTATACAATCGCTGACCTAGTTATGTTAAAAAGCAACAAAACTATTAAAATGGGCAATCTTCTGACACTTACCAGTCGATTGAATTTCCGAGATATCTGATGAAAGTCTGCCAGTATGAGCTAGTCTCTCACTAGAAAACATTAACGCACGAGTGTTAAAATAATAAAATGACATTATTTCCGTTTCAATCCTTTAGCTACAATAAAATGCAACAACTCTGGTTTCAGAGAGCATTTTTCGTGATGTACAATTCAAACTATGAGAAATGCATGCAGACACTTCGTCTTTTATGCTGCAAATTATTTAGTCGGAACGGAATAGACCGTGCATAATAGACAGGAGCAGGAAGGCAAGATAGCAAAAACAATTATTTAATACGATAATTATTTTTATAAACAAAGTCAAGTCAACAAAAAAGTTCTGGACAATTTGACTGCGTTTTGTATCTTAACCTTTTCAGGGAACTGATTCCCAACCTCCAGACCAGCATTTACCGCTGGGCCTACACAACAAAAAAAAGGCAAGCTTCAACTAGAAATGAATTCCCTCATTTAAAAAAAAGAGCATCCTAAATAACATTTAAAAAAATTTAACTCTTTCCGCAATTCGAATGATGGTGACAAACTGCGCAGTTTGCAAATGGTAAGAAAGAAGAGAACCCCGGCCCTCAAACCCTCTCCCTTCCCAGCCAGAGCGGGGGCTTTGACAGGCTTCGTCCGCCCAAATGGTTCACAATAACGCGATTGCCAGGGGAGATTGTTTAAAAGAAATGCTAATCAGCTTCGGCGGGGCCTTCCTCGACTGGGTGCATGACCTGGATTCACATTAAAAAAAAGTTACAATAAGATTTCGCGCTGAGTCGCCGCCAGGATCTTTAATTTAACAATCGAGGGTTAAATGTTCCATCGATTTCTGCTCGCTACAAAATCTCTTGACACTTAACTCCTGAGGAATTAACCCCCACCCACCGGGTTGGCTCTAACATTTTATAAGGAATTGGGTCAGTTTCAAGTATTTGGGGCTCTGTCTGTCCCTCACCTCCTGACAAAGAAATCGCACTTTCACTGCGTGAAGCCGCCGCGCAGCTGATTCACCGCCTCTTCCTCCCCAGAAACAGCAGTGAATAGGCTCCCGGGGAGGGGAAGGGAGGAGAGGCAAGTTTGCACACACCGTCGATGCGATAGCAGCAGATCCTGAGCCACAAGCCACCGACACCCCGAGTCAAACTACTAATATGGGGGCCGAGGAAACCCCCGGTCCCGGGCAGGGAGAGCACCGTGAGCGGGTTAAACCCCCGCACTGTGCGGGCGATCCCCGCTGCGCATCGCCACTCGGAGGTGCGGGGAAATCTGGGGCACTCTCATCAATCGAGACTGGGGCTCTGAGGGCATGTCCCGGATCAGGTCGGGCCCCCTTCCCGATTACAGGTTCAGATTTATTTCAAAAAGGAGCCGCCGGCTCCGCCGCGGATTATCAGCACTGACCGGCCCGAATAGCAGGAGTGTTCGGCGCAATGAAAGCGCTGCTGCCTGCACCTGCCAGTCCTGCCCTCCGCTGTTGGGCTGCCGAGTACGGACTGGCTGCGGCCCCAGCCCCGGCTCCTCCTCCCTCACACCCGCACTGTCTCCGCTGCCTCAGCAGCTCGCTCTCGGGAACTCAAACACCGGCACGACGACTGCTTCCGGGGCCAAACGAAGACTGGGGTCAGCTCATCCATCGCACCTGGGGGGGGAAAAGAGAATGAACAGGGTCTGAAAAAAGTACGACGGATTGCACATTACACACATTGTACGGCTTACACCGAATATGAAACGTCAAATAAGCCACAAGACGGAGCGGTTCTTTGCAAATATTGTTCTGCTGCAATGAAACAAACACCCCGAGGATGAGCCCCCCCGCTCTGGAATCCTCACTGTGAAACGCAGGGTTTGGCTCGCCTGAGCTGCGGAGGCGGAGTCGCGAGTGTGAGTTCAATGTGCAAATCCCACCACACGCTCTTACACCGACCGCATGGATTCCGGGATTGTTTCTTTCATTTGTCACTTATTGGCACACTTTCATTCGTGGTTTTAGTCACACAAACAATAATATTCCCAGCTGCCTCCTCCTCCTCTGAATCACGGCCTTTCTGCGCGCTGCGTGTGGACGGCACCGCCAAGCTAAACGCGAGGCTGTCGTTCCAACCGCCGGCAAAATCCCTTAAAGGGACAGCGGCCGCCTGGCACTGCACTACGTGCTGCTCCGGTGCTGACAGACTGTGTTTGTCAGGCCCTTTAAAAAAACGCGCAGTGACGCACTGCTTCCTCGCTGTGCGTCATTTCCGGAGCCTAGTGCGGTTGCTGTGTCGGGTAACCGTGGACGCTCTGCGTTGCCAACAACGCGGGAGGAGCTAATTGTGGTCGGGTCAACACGCCAGGCCACAGATCAGCTCCACGCAGCGCTTCTTGCTGTAATCTCTCCCCACATTTGGTGAGCTGTGGTTTTCTTTGAAGCGATAAAGCGGCGATGTTGAGATTTGTTCGGTCGGCACTCGGTCATGTCCCGTTGCTGTGCCGGGAGCTGAGCCCATTGTCACTTGTGTAGTCTCCGACCATGATGCTAACGGCCGGGCGCGCCTGAATATGACCGAACTGTAGCCTGCATTGTAACCGCTGGAGTATCTGCTGGATTTCTCTACTCACAGAACAACATACGACTTCTGTTGAGGCGAAACGGTTCAATGAACACACTTATCTCGTGTCTTAATGTAGAGTGGACGAATGCTGGCTCATTTGAGTAATTTCCAAAAAGAGTGATTAAGTGGAAGGCGAGGAATGTAAGTGACAACCCTTGCCCCTCACATCCGCGCCCCCCCCCCCCTGAAAAACAAAGGTGTGAGATTGAAGGGAGGACATTTTTGCAAGTTCATAAACCAGCACTGCAGGGATATTTAATCTAACGCTGTAGGGCTAAAAAGTAACACGATTCTTACCCCCTTATTAATACGTCTGGTGTGTGTGAGCAGAGTTTGGAAAAGTGTGAGAAAATACTTTGTGGGAGTAACAGAGATCCAGGTGTTCAGATACATAATGTCCAAAGAGTGCAAATGGAGGTCGATAAAATTATGAAAAGAAGGCCAATAAAATTCTGGATACCATAAAGATGCATATGGTATCGGAATAAAGAGATTTTGATACAATTTGGGCTCTCGTTATAGAAAATACACGAAAGTCATAGAGCCTATAGTGGATTCGCTGCGATGCTGTTAGGAATGGGAAACTATAGTTCTGGGGATAAAGTTGAGATGTTGAGACCATCTGCACTGGAGTAGAAAAGGCTAAGAGGAGATTTAATAGAAGTTGTTAAAATCATGAAGTGTTTTGCTAGTAAATAGAGAAAGGGTTTTTCATCTGAGGACTCCATGACCAGGGACTATTGATTTAAAATTCTCACGAAGAGTGAGGAGAGATTAGGAAACGTTTCTTCGTGCCCAGCTGTTCGAGCATGGAATGCTTTGCTGCAGGGAGTAATTGAGTCAGAGACCATTGCATCTTTTAAGGGAAAAGCAGATAAGTATTTTAAGCAGAGGAAAATATAGGCAAGTGAAATTAGTCTTGCTCTAGCAAAGAACAGACACAAACAAGATAGCCAAATGGGCTCCTTCAGTCGTTCTATTCAATTAAATGTTGCCAGGCTGCTTTTAACTTCTAACATGCATTTTAGTTTTCAGTAACCTTTATCGGCACTTAGTTAAATCATGGCCTCTTGAAACATTTGAGGAAAAATAATTTTTGTTCAGAGAACATAACATTTTTTAAATTATATAAAATACACGTATACTTTACTTTTAATTTTACTGATTTAAATTAAAGTTTTGTTAGTTCCCCTCAAAATTTATTTCAAGTTTCTGCATCAGTAGTTGATTGAACAGCACTTGTTTGTGTTGATGAGTCACTTTTTGACCTCACTCAGCTACAAATCTAAATGCTTGATATAAGACTTGAGTTTGTTCAGGTAGCAATATCAACCAAAGCAGGAATAAAACAAGCTTGCATTGTATTATTTTTAAGTTTTTATGTTCAAAACTAATCTGAACTTTTATGCAATTCTTTTAGAAGTCAATTATTATAGTATCTACCTTTGAAATTCGATATTCAAATTGTGCGAGTCATATAGGTCTTATTTATTTATTTGTTTCCAATTTTAAGTATTTTGTTGCTTTCTCCCTTTTAGTTTCTCTGTTATTTAACAATCCCTCACCAAGAAGGCAGGAGGAGGATGAGTTCCCAGGCCACTCTGTTATTCTCAAGCTAGCTGCAAGGAAGTACATGAGAATGCCTTTAGTTGACTTGTCTGTTAAGGTTGCTTCACTGACCCCTTGAGAGTCGCTTCATCTCTACTTTGTGGAATAGCTGAAAATATGCCACATATGCACCTTCTTAAATGTGATCTATATCATGACTTAAAAAAAAATCTGAAGTAATGTAGCTTATTTAAAATGATTTACTGTTTGATATTTAATTTGTTGTAAAAAAATTGAAGAGCGGTTTTGCTGGAGAAAATCTGGATATTCTGAATCCAGGATTATCTCAAGTCAAATTTGTTTCTCTGATATACAATAAGTTCCTGTCCAATAATTGCATACAACCACAAAAGTTTACAGCACAGCAAACAATTAGCAATCTTGTTGTGCGAGACCCTTTGGGGAAGAGTGACCATAATATGGTAGAATTCTTTATTAAGATGGAGAGTGACACAGTTAATTCAGAGACTAGAGTCCTGAACTTAAGGAAAGGTAACTTGAGACATGAATTGGCTAGAATAGACTGGCGAGTGATACTTAAAGGGTTGACGGTGGATAGGCAATTGCAAACATTTAAAGATCACATGGATGAATTTCAACAATTGTACATCCCTGACTGGAGTAAAAATAAAACGGGGAAGGTGGCTCAACCGTGGCTAACATGGGAAATTAAGGATAGTGTTAAATCCAAGGAAGAGGCATATAAATTGGCCAGAAAAAGCAGCAAACCTGAGTACTGTGAGAATTTTATAATTCAGCAGTGGAGGACAAAGAGTTTAATTAGGAGGGGGAAAATGGAGTATGAGAGGAAGCTTGCTGGGAACATAAAAACTGACTGCAAAAGCTTCTATAGATATGTGAAGAGAAAAAGATTAGTGAAGACAAATGTAGGTCCCTTGCAGTCAGATTCAGGTGAATTTATAATGGGGAATAAAGAAATGGCAGACCAGTTAAACAAATACTTTGGTTCTGTCTTCATGAAGGAAGACACAAATAACCTTCCGGAAGTACTAGGGGACCGAGGGTCTAGTGAGAAGGAGGAACTGAAGGAAATCCTTATTAGGCGGGAAATTGTGTTTGGGAAATTGATGGGATTGAAGGCCGATAATCCCCAGGGCCTGATAGTCTGCATCCCAGAGTACTTAAGGAGGTGGCCCTAGAAATAGTGGATGCATTTGTGATCATTTTCCAACAGTCTATCGACTCTGGATCAGTTCCTATGGACTGGAGATAGCTAATGTAACACCACTTTTTAAGAAAGAAGGGAGAGAGAAAACGAGTGATTATAAACCGTTTAGCCTGACATCAGTCGTGGGGAAAATGTTGGAATCAATTATTAAAGATGAAATAGCAGCACATTTGGAAAGCAGAGACACGATCGGTCCAAGTCAGCATGGATTTATGAAAGGGAAATCATGCTTGACAAATCTTCTGGAATTTTTTGAGGATGTAACTAGTAGAGTGAACAAGGGAGAACCAGTGGATGTGGTGTATTTGGACTTTCAAAAGGCTTTTGACAAGGTCCCACACAAGAGATTGGTGTGCAAAATTAAAGCACATGGTATTGAGGGTAATGTACTGACGTGGATAGAGAACTGGTTGGCAGACAGGAAGTAGAGAGTTGGGGTAAACGAGTCCTTTTCAGAATGGCAGGCAGTGACTAGTGGGGTGCCGCAGGGCTCAGTGCTGGGACCCCAGCTCTTTACAATATATATTAATGATTTAGATGAAGGAATTGAGTCTAATATCTCCAAGTTTGCAGATGACACTAAGCTGGGTGGCAGTGTGAGCTGTGAGGAGGATGCTAAGAGGCTGCAGGGTGACTTGGACAGATTAGGTGAGTGGGCAAATGCATGGCAGATGCAGTATAATGTGGATAAATGTGAGGTTATCCACTTTGGTGGCAAAAACACGAAAGCAGAATATTATCTGAATGGCAGCAGATTAGGAAAAGGGGAGGTGCAATGAGACCTGGGTGTCAAGATACATCAGTCATTGAAAGTTGGCATGCAGGTACAGCAGGTGGTGAAGAAGGCAAATGGTATGGTGGCCTTCATAGCGAGAGGATTTGAGTATAGGAGCAGGGAGGTCTTACTGCAGTTGTACAGGACTTCGTGAGGCCTCAATTGGAATATTGTGTTCAGTTTTGGTCTCCTAATCTGAGGAAGGACGTTCTTGCTATTGAGGGAGTGCAGCGAAGGTTCACCAGACTGATTCCCGGGATGGCAGAACTGACATATGAGGAGAGACTGAATCGACTGGGCCTGTATTCACTGGAGTTCAGAAGAATGAGAGAGGAACTCATAGAAACTTATAAAATTCTGACGGGACTGGACAGGTTAGGTGCAGGAAGAATGTTACCAATGTTGGGGAAGTCCAGAACCAGGGGTCATAGTCTAAGGAAAAGGGGTAAGCCATTTAGGACTGAGATGAGGAGAAACTTCTTCACTCAGAGAGTTGTTAACCTGTAGAATTCCCTACCGCAGAGAGTTGTTGATGCCAGTTCATTGGATATATTCAAAAGGGAATTAGATATGGCCCTTACGGCTAAAGGGATCAAGGGGTATGGAGAGAAAGCAGGTAAGGGCTTCTGAAAATCCAAATACACCACATACCTGGTTTATCTTTCTCTCCCTTATTGAACAATTGTCAGATTGGCTATTCTCCCCAGTTAGCACTGTTCTATTCTAATAGCGGATCCGTTGGTCAGGATCACGGCTTGATGTCGTCGTGGAACAGGCGGAGAATGATGACAAACTTTTGTGGGCAGCCAAATCTGAGAAGGACGCTCCATAATTCCTCACGCCTTCAGTGTGCCGGTGTAGCCTTTGGTCGCCTGAGGAAGAGAGTGTTTGAAGACCAGGACCTCAAACCTGGCACCAAGCTCATGGTCTACAGAGCAGTGGTGGTACTTGCCCTCCTATATGGCTCAGAAACATAGACTATGTACAGCAGGCATCTCAAAACACTGGAGACATACCACTAACGCTGCCTCCGCAAGATCCTGCAAATCCATTGGCAGGATAGGCGCACCAATGTTGGTGTCCTCGCTCAGGCCAATATTCCCAGCATCGAAGCACTGATGATGCTCGATCAGCTCTTCTGAACGGGCCACATCACCCGCATGCCTGACACGAGACTCTAAAAACAAACGCTCTACTTGGAGCTCCGACACGGCAAGCGAGCCCCATGTGGGTAGAGGAAACGCTTCAAGGACATCCTCAAAGCCTCCTTGAAAAAATGTAACATCTCCACCAACACCTGTGTATCCCTGGCCCAAGACCACCCAAAGTGGAGGAAAAGCATCCGGAAAGGCGCTGAACACCTCGAGTCTCTTTACTGCGAGCAAGTTGAAGCCAAATGTCGACAGCGGAAGGAGCGCGTGGCAACCCAGCCACCTGTTCCTTTAGCCACCATTTGCCCCACTTGTGACAGAGACTGTAGGTCCCGTATTGCACTCTTCAGTTACCTGAGAACTCATTTCTAGTGTGGAAGCAAATCATCCTCGACTCTGAGGGACTGACTATGATGATGATGATTCTGATAGTTTAAATGCCTCTCATCCCCTTGGGTAGTCCCTTGCTCCATGGTACCTCAATGTTGTCCAACATTAACTATCTATTGATTAGTTCCAGTAACTCGAGTTCCCAGCTTCTGTGAGTCTTGTCTCCCTCTGCTGTCCAGTGGATAGTTACCCACTTCTCTCTTTCTACACTGTCCTTGTGTGGTGAACTGTTTGGTACTGTCTTTTGAGTGACTACATTCTGAAGAATACAGTCTAGAAACTAATGGTCCTCTTCTCCAAAGTGTGACGGATTCAGATTCTCTTGACATTTAGTGCAAATTTGTTGCCGCTGAATGCACTAAGAATCTATAATGGCCCACATAATTGCATTCTACACACATCATGAAGGTTCCCTGAACTGCCATCCATTGGCCCCAAGTTTCCACATGATTTGCTCCTGATTTTTAGGAGCAACTGGTGTAGAACGGAGTATCTTAGAAATCGGAATTCTCGACATTTAGTTTGCTCCAGTTCTAGTCAGTTAGAACAGTTTCACTTTGGAACAGAATTCTTTTTTCAAAAGGGGGCGTGTCCGGCCACTTACGCCTGATTTCAAAGTTTCGTGAGTGAAAACTTACTCCAAACTAACTTAGAATGGAGTAAGTGAAGATTTTTGTATGCTCGAAAAAACCTTGTCTACACTTTAGAAAATCAGGGGTAGGTTACAAATTAGGCGTAGGGAACGAGGTGGGGGGGGGGGGTCGGAGGGGGGGAAGGGAAGTCATTAAATTCTACAATCAATCCTTAGTTATACTTATACAAATAAATCCAACCTGAATAAAAATTTATAAGCAAAGAACAGATTAAATAAACCATGTTCCTACCTGTGTGAAAGTGCTTCAGGCAGGCCTTTCATGTTGGAGACAGGCAGGGGTGTGGCGTCAGTGTCTCAACGGCAGCGGCAGCAAGCTTCGAGCTGAGCTGCAGTGCTTGAGGCAGGCCTTCATTCTCTTCGTGGCTGGCGCGAAGAAGCAGCACCGGACGGACCCGAGGCCATTCGGCCATGAGATATCAGCGGCGTCAGTGGCTGGCCGGCAGCCGAAGAATCAGCGGATCGATGTGAGGCCATTCGGCCATGAGATATCAGCGGCGTCAGTGGCTGGCCGGCAGCCGAAGAATCAATGCAGGACACACGCAGCTCATTAAGGTTTTTGAGGCCAATCGGCCACGCTTTAGGGGCGGCGTCAGTGGCTGGCCAGCAGCCAAAGAATCAGCAGCGGACGGACGTGAGGCCATTCGGCCATAGGATATCAGCGGCGTCAGTGGCTGGCCGGCAGCCGAAGATACAGCAGCAGCCGTCGAGCTGTGAGGGGGACTGAGGCCATTTGGACAGGGAGAGGCAGCCACATCGACAGTTTTATATTTAAATTTGCAGAATGGGTGCTGCATTGTCAACACCATGTATTATTGCAAAGTTGAATTGGCACTCTTATTTCTCCAAACACACAGTCCTTAATTTGCATGCACCAATGCAGCACCGGTTCTGCAAGTTTAGCAGTGAAAAGCTGAACTCACTGATTTCAGCAGGTGATTTATTCAGCAGTGCTGCTAAAAGCACTCCCTCACACACAGAAATATTAAAAAAAATTAAATTACAAGCCTTTGCAGGGGTCCAAGAAACAAATCTTCACTTTTTCTGCAATATTTTAAAAAATGGGCGAGTGCCAATGTTTGTGAGAGACTGCGCGTGCGCACACGCTCCAACGCGCACGCGCAGGGTTGCCGGCACCACGAAGGCTAATTTAAATTTTACCCGCCCCCTGCTACTTAGAAAATCGGCGCGAGTGTTAGGCTCCGCCCCCTGCTGCGAAGAGCACGCCACGCCAAGCAGACATTGAGCTCCAAGGAGCTCGAGAATATCGGACTTTTTTTTAGGCGCAATTTTCGGCGCGAAAACCAGGCGCCCAGCTCGGAGGTGCGCCGTTTTCGCCGCGGGACGAAACTTGGAGCCATTGTTTCTAACCGAAAAAATGTAGATCATGTTGGCACTAAAATATCGCAAGAATTGAACTTGGGGGAAAAAAAATCTTGCTTAATGGCATCTCAAATTGTCCTGCCCCCAAGAGTGTATTCCTGCTGGGGCTAAATTCCATGCTGCGCTGCTCCACTGGTTTCTTGCAACTTGAGATTACTACATCAATACAAACATGTTTGCTTCTTTTAAAAAGTCTACAGTGTGAAGTTTTGCATAAAAAGACATCGCCTCAGTCACGTTTTAAATTTAAAAGGGACTATGTTTCATTTGTAACTTGTCTAATGTGACCGATTTAAGAACTCCAGGGGCTTAATTTCTCCAATGGCTTAATTTCGAAGGGACTTTTACTGTTGATCTAGAGCCTGCTTGTCACAGAACGAAGATTCATTTCTGGCTGATTAAGGACAGTTTTGTGATTTTAAAATATTTTTTGTTAGAACTAAAATTCAGGAGCTTTGGGTCAAATAGGCCATGGCGATCTTCTATTTTCTGACTCAATTAATTTTTATAGGCAATAAAATTCTGACTTTGTCACATCATTAAAACAAAATGTTTTTCTTTTTAAGGGACAACATGCCTGCCAGTCTAGAAGATCCGAGAAAAATTTTCATCCTCAGAACAGCAGGAAATTATTTTGGCTTTTCTCCTTCAGATTCACTCATTTCATCACTTGGCGACAGATGGGAATTGAACAGCTTTCTAGATGATGGCAATGTATTTGTTATCTCGTTACAGAAATCTGGTGATCAGCTGGTTATATGTAATCAGGTATAAATTAAGATTTTTTTTCATAAATCATAGATTGAATTAACTAGTGTATATTTAATAGTGAAAATATGTGTCTGGAATTTGCGGGTGGGAAGAATGGCGAACTAACTGTTTGAAACTGGTCGCAACCTCAGGATGTAGCGCATGTGCATCTGAACATGGAAATCTTGAAATAGCGGTCAGTCATTCACTACTCTGACACTGGCATTTGCTATGGCCCCATGCCATAGCCAGCAATCGGTGTAATCTGTGAAATCAGTGAAGCTGATGAAAATTTGGGCTTTTCTGTGGTAATATCGCTGTTAAATACCCCATTAAATGTTGGGGCTTGTTGGATTAGGTGCAATTGTAGTTTTAACAACGTATTGACCAATGTTCCTTCTAAGAGCGGCCACGCAGCTGTCTGCCGGTCACATGCAGTTCGGGACCGTTTTTTCCAACATTAACTTTCACGCACTCGTGAAACTGTAAATGGGCTGTGCAGCCCGTTAAATGGGCTGTGTACCCCCACAAAAAATTAGGGGGAACATTGGTATTGACTGCTAAACAAATGCTGTGGCTCTGAAAAACGAATTTTAATTTTGTGGAGTGTTAAATTTCTCCATTATGATAAATTACAACTTCTAAGAAACTTTCACCATTTTTAAAAACATTTCTTTCAGTTTGTTCATGATACTTCAGGTTCTACATTATCCCCATGAGAGTGTCCTCTTTGTTTTGCTCTCTAACATTTTTTAAAAGTCCGGATAAAGTCTGGTTCCCTGTCTGAGAATTTTGCAATGTGATTTGCTACTTAGCTTGTTGACATCATAGCAGATCGCACTAGGGAATCCCCATTATACTGCGCTGAAATCACTTGCATGTCAAAAAAGGCAAACTTCTTGCCACAGATCTCTGTGGGCAGCTTTCTTTGGGGCCAGTGGTGAACACCCTTGCTTGTAAAGCGAGTAAATTGAATTTCAATCCATAAATCCGCAACACAAAATATTCACGTAATTTAGTGCAGAGTTGTCAACCTCACTTTTAAGAGGCTGAAGTGTCTTCTATGGGAAATGGTACAGTGGGTTGTGTTCTTCTGAGGTTGAGTAAAGCATATTGGGCTCAAATTTGGCCAGGAGTTGCTCCGTTTTTTTTTTGAGCGACTTGATTTTTCTGGAGTATCTTAAAAATCCCCATTCTGCACATTTAATTTGCGTCCGTGTAAGTGAGTTAGGATTTTTTTTAGTTTCGTTTTTTTTTCAAAAGGGGCCGTTACCAGCCACCTACACCTGTTTTGGCCATTTAAGCCAGTTTGGATAGCTAATAGTTGCTCCAAACTAACTTAAGCCAGCGTATGTGGCCACTTGTGGCCCGCACAGAAAACCCTTGCGGAGAGTTAAGAAATCAGTGCAGGTAAGTACATTCTAAAGCACCAAGCACTAAACAAAGCACAAAAATAAGCATTCAATCACAAATAAAAAATACAAAGAAGCTGAGAGGACCTGCACCTAGCACCAAGACTTACAAAGCACAAAACAAAGCACAAAAAGTAATAAGCAATTAATTAACAAATAAAAAATAGAAGGAACCCTGCACCTAAAGCACCAAGACCAAAGTAATAATCAAATCAATCAATAACAAATAAAAAATAGAACTCCTACCAAAACACGGCCCGGGAAGGCAGCGGGCCGCCGATGAGGAAGACCATACGGCCAGGGATACGGGCGGCACGCTTCAGCCCTTCCCACTCAGCCTGCAGCACACTCTCACAGATTCTGGGGACGAGGAGCTACTGCGTATGCGCACGCACTCTAGCGCGCATGTGCAGAGGTCCAGGCACTATTTTCATTGCCTGGACCTGGCTCCGCCCCCGAATCCAGTGACCACGCTACGCCACCATCGAGGAGAGGCTGGGGAGCGGCCAAACTAAGCCTGAAGATTTTTGGAGCACTTCGAGGCGGACAAAAGCGGCGCACCTCTGGTGGGTGCGCCAGAAATCTGTACTGGTCAAATTCTACCCCGTTGTTAGGGCAGAGGGAAAAGAGCTTTGCTGTCTATTTAACTCGTGCTATATTTTACCTGGGAGTGCTTCATGGCCCTGCTGGGTAACAAATGAGAAGGCTGTCCCATTCCCCAGCACTGGTATTACTTAACATGTCAAACATAAATTTTATCAGAAATTCAAGTTTTTTTTTCAAGTTATTTAATTGGACTCTCTTATTCTGTATATTTTTGTTTATTTTTTAGGTGATGCTGAATATTCTTATTTCAGATCTGAATGAGATGATAATGTAGTAATTGGTTAGGACGAGTTACTGTTGCTGATTTATAAGAGCTGAATTACCATCAACAGAGAGATAGTCATCAACATAGGAGCATGTATTTTGCTTATGCAGTTAATCTCCCTCCCTATGTTATAAATCAGTTCTCCTGTTGGTGGAATACCTGGGAAAATGCTTTATAACTTTTTTTTAAAAGATCTCATTTGGGGGTGATATTCCTCATAACAAAAAAAATTAGACGATCTGTTTTTCTCTGTCACGCCTCTCCACCACCGTCCAGCTGGGTGGGACTGCACGCGCCTGGTTCCATTTTTATCTATCTAATTGTAGTCAGAGAATCACTTGCAATGACTTCTCTTCCCATTCCTACGTTGTTACCTCTAGTGTCCCTAAGGATCTATCCTCGGCCCCTCCTATTTCTCATCAGTTAGCCTAACATTTGTCATTGGGAAAATGCTGGAGTCCATTATTAAGAAAGTAGTGGCAGGACATTTAAAAAATCATAATACAGTCAAGCAGAGTCAGCATGGTTTTATGAAAGGGAAATCATGTTTGACAAATTTGCTGGAGTTCTTTGAGGATGTAACGAGCAGGGTGGATAAGGGAGAACCAGTGGATGTGGTGTATTTGGATTTCCAGAAGGCATTCGATAAGGTGCCACATAAAAGGTTACTTCACAACATAAGAGATCACTGGGTCGGGGGTAATATTATAGCATGGGTCGAGGATTGGCTAACGAACAGAAAACAGAGAGTCGGGATAAATGGGTCATTTTGAAGTTGCCAAACTATACTTAGCTGGGTATTTGCAATCTATATTAATGACTTGGATGAAGGGACCGAGTGTAATGTAGCCAAATTTGCTGACGATACAAGGATAGGTGGGAAAGCAAGTTTGTGAAGAGCACACAAAGCATCTGTAAAGGGATATAGATAGGTTAAGTGAGTGTGCAAAAATTTGGTAGATGGAGTATAATGTGGGAAAATGTGAGGTTATCCACTTTGGTAGGAAGAATAAAAAAGCAAATTATTATTTAAATGGGGGGAGAGACTACAAAATGCTGCAGTACAGAGGCATCTGTGGGTCCTTGTACATGAAACGCAAAGTTAGCATGCAGGTACAACAAGTAATTAGGAAGGCAAATGGAATGTTCGCCTTTATTGCAAGGGGGATGGAGTATAAAAGTAGAGAAGTCTTGTTACAACTGTACAGGGCATTGATGAGACCACACCTGGAGTACTGCGTACAGTTTTGGTCTCCTTATTTAAGGAGGGATAAGAACATAAAAACATAAGAAATAGGAACAGGAGTAGGCCATTTGGCCCCTCAAGCCTGCTCTGGCATTCAATAAGATCACAGCTGATCATGGATTCAGCTCCACTTCCCTGCCCGCTCCCACAGCCCCTTACTCCTTTATCGCTCAAAAATCTGTCTATCTCCACCTTAAATATATTCAATGACCCAGCCTCCACAGCTCTCTGGGACAGAGAATTCCATAGATTTACAACCTTCTGAGAGAAGAAATTTCTCCTCATCTCAGTTTTAAATGTGTGGCCCCTTATTCTAAGACTATGTCCCCTAGTTTTAGTTTCCCCTATGAGTGGAAATATCCTCTCTGCATCCACCTTGTCGAGCCTCCTCATTATCTTATGTTTCAATAAGATCACCTCTCATTCTTCTGAACTCCAATGTGTATAGGCCCAACCTACTCTACCTATCCTCATAAGTCAACCCCCTCATCTCCGGAATCAACCTAGTGAACCTTCTCTGAACAGCCTCCAATGCAAGTATATCCTTCCTCTTAAATACAGAGACCAAAAGTGTACGCAGTACTCCAGGTGTGGCCTCACTTAATACCCTGTACAGTTGTAGCAGGGCTTCTCTGCTTTTATACTCCATCCCCCTTGCAATAAAGGCCATTTCCCTTTCATGATTACTTGCTGTACATCATACTAACTTTTTGTGTTTCATGCACAATGACCCCCCAGGTCTCTCTGTACTGCAGCACTTTGCAATTTTTCCCCATTTAAATTATAATTTGCTTTTCTATTATTTCTGCCAAAGTGGAAAACCTCACATTTTCTCACATTATACTCCATCTGCCAAATGTTTTCCCACTCACTTAGTCTGTCTATATCCCTTTGCAGATTTTTTGTGTCCGCCTCACAATTTGCTTTCCCACCAATCTTAGTGTCATCAGCAAACTTGGCTACATTACACTTGGTCCCTTCATCCAAGTCATTAATATAGATTGTAAATAGTTGAGGACCCAGCACCGATCCCTCAGCACCCCACTAGTCACTGTTTGCCAACTGGAAAATGACCCATTTATCCCAACTCTCTGTTTTCTGTTAGTTAGCCAATCCTCTATCGATGCTAATATATTACCTCAACCCCGTGAGCTTTTATCTTGTGCAGTAACCTCTTTTGTGGCAATTTATCGAATGCCTTCTGGAAATCCAAATACACCACATCCACTGGTTCCCCCTTATCCACCCGGCTCGTTACTTTCTCAAAGAGCTCCAGCAATTTTGTCAAACATGATTTCCCTTTCATAAAACCATGCTGACTCTGCTTGATTGAATCATGCTTTTCCTTAATAATGGACTCCAGCATTTTCCCAACGACAGATGTTAGGCTAGTTAGTCTATAATTTCCTACTTTTTATCTGCCTCTTTTTTAAATGGGGGCGTTACATTTGCGGTTTTCCAATCCGCTGGGACCGCCCCAGATTCCAGGGAATTTTGGTAGATTACAACCAATGCATCCACTTTCTCTGCAGCCACTTCTCATAAGACCCTAGGATGTAAGCCATCAGGTCCAGGGGACTTGTCTGCCTTTAGTCCCATTATTTTACCTTGTACTATTTCATTAGTGATAATTCCTCCCTCCCTATAGCCCCTTGATTATCCACTATTGGGATGTTTTTAGTGTCTTCTACCGTGAAGACTGACACAAAATATCTGTTCAACGTCTCTGCCATTTCCCTGTCTCCATTATTAGTTCCCCAGTCTCATCCTCCAGGAGACCAACATTTACTTTCGGCAGTGTTTTTTCCTTTTTATGTACCTGTAGAAACTCTTGCTATCTGTTTTTATATTTTGTGCTAGTTTACTGTCATTATCTTCCTCTCTATTATTTTTTAGTCGTTCTCTGCTGGCTTTTAAAAATTTCCCAATCCTCTGGCGTCCCACTCGTCTTGGCCACATTGTATGCCTTTGTTTTTTACTTTGATACCCTCCCTTATTTCCTTAGTTAGCCACGGATAGTTATCCCTTCTCTTACCAGTCTTTCCTTCTCATTGGGATATATTTTTGTTGCAAGTTATGAAATATCTCCTTAAATGTCTGCCACTGCTCATCAACTATCTCATACTTTAGTCTATTTTCCCAGTCCACTTTAGCCAACTCTGCCCTCATACCTGCATTATCATATCTGGATATACTTGCATTGGAGGCAGTTCAGAGAAGGTTCAGTCGGTTGATTCCTGAGATGAAGGGGGTGTCTTATGAAGAAAGTTGAGCAAGCCTATGCTCATTGGAGATTAGAAGAATGTGAGGTGATCTTATTGAAATGTATAAGATTCTGAGGGGGCTGGACAGGGTAGATGCATAGAGGATGTTTCCCCTCATAGGGGAATCTAGAACTAGGGGGAATAGTTTCAGAATCGGGGGTCGCACATTTAAAATGGAGATGAGGAATTTATTTTCTCAGTGGGTCGTGAATCTTTGGAATTCTCTATCCCAGAGAGCTCTTGAGGCTGGGTCATTGAATATATTTAAGGTAGAGATATTCAGATATTTGAACAATAGGGGAGTTGAGGGGTTATGGGGAGCGGGGGGGAAAGTGGAGTTGATGCCAAGATCAGATCAGCCATGATCTTGCTGAATGGCAGAGCAGGCTCCTGCTCCTATTTCTTGTGTCTTATGTTATCGAAATGCTGCCTCTTGGTGACATCATCCGAAAACACGGCATCAGTTTCCACATGTACACTGATGACACACAGCTCTACCTCACCACCACTTCTCTCGACCCCTCCATGGTCTCTAAATTGTCAGACTGCTTGTCCGACATTCAGTTCTGGATGAGCAGAAATGTTCTCCAATAAAATATAGGGAAGACCGAAGCCATTGTCTTTGGTCACAAACTGCGTTCCCTAGCCACCGACTCCATCCCTCTCCCTAGCATCTGTCTGAGGCTGAACCAGACTGTTTGCAACCTAGGTGTCATATTTGACCCTGAAACGAGTTTCCGGCTACATATCCGTGGCATAACTAAAACTGCCTATTTCCACCTCTTAAAATTGCCCGTCTCGCCCCTGCCTCAGCTCTGCTGCTGAAACCTTCATCTCTGCCTTTGTTACCTATAGACTTAACTGACTACTCCAAAGCACTCCTGGCTGGCCTCCCACATTCTACACTACGTAAACTTGAGGTCATCCAAAACTCGGCAGCCCGTGTCCCAACATCACCCCTGTGCTGGCCAACCTATATTGGCTCCCGGTTAAGCAATGCCTCGATTTCAAAATTCTCATCCTTGTTTACAAATCCTTCCATGGCCTCGCCCCTCCCTTTCTCTGTAATCTCCTTCAGCCTCACAACCCCCCTGAGATGTTTGCTCTCCTCCAATTCTGCCCTCTTGAGCATCCCTGAGTGGCCCTGCTTTCAGCTGCCTAGGCCCCAAGCTCTGGAACTCCCTCCCTAAACTTCTCTACACCTCTTTCCTCTAAGACGCTCCTTAAAACCTACCTCTTTGACCAAGCTTTTGATCATCTGCCGTAATTTCTTCTTGTGTGACTTGGTGTCAATTTTATTTGTTTTGTCTTAAAACACTCCTGTGAAGTGCCTTGGGACGTTTTATTATGTTAACATAGAAACATAGAAAATAGGTGCAGGAGTAGGCTATTCGGCCCGTCGAGACTGCACCGCCATTCAATGAGTTCATGGCTGAACATGCAACTTCAGTACCCCATTCCTGCTTTCTCGCCATTCCCCTTGATCCCCCTAGTAGTAAGGACTACATCTAACTCCTTTTTGAATATATATAAATATAAGTTGTTGGAATGAAAATTGATTTCTCAGAAATTCACTTTGAAATCCAAATTTTGCTGCAATATTGTTAGTGGGTTATTAATTATTGAGAATAACAAGCATTCTCTCATTTTTTCATTATACGAGTCCTCATTCTTTAAAGGTTCGGCCAGAGTCATCTTTGATACATTTTTATAGTGACTTATAGAATCAATGTGTAAATTACTAACTCATCAGCAAAATATTTGTAATTAATCAATATTTTCTGTCACCTTTTCACAAAAATTGAAAAAAGTTATTAAATGATCTGGTGTTTCAGTGTCAATCAAGGACAAACATTACACAGATTAATATCAAAATTATATCACAATGCTAAGGTTAGTTGGGCTATGTATATCATGTGATTGAACAAATTTATCTGTTCTAAATTTCTCTTGTCTGCCAAAATTGCTCACTATTCTAGACTCATTCTGAAATGCAAAGATAAACTTAGGCTTCTAGTCTTCACTACTAACCATCTTCTTGAACTCCTTTCCCCTGTCTCCTCCACCCTCATCTCCAATAACAAGTCTGATGAGCTCATGGACATCTTTGTCTCCAAGTTTGAAACCATCCATTCAGCTGCCTCTGCCACTTCCCTTCCTTCCCCTAGCCCACCGGGCCAAACTTCCCCTAGCCCCCCTGCCCTAGCCCTGAACTCGCATCATTCTCCAGTTTATCTCCAATCTCCCCTCATGACTTCTCTGCGCTCATCTTGTCCATGAGACCCACTTCCTACTCCCTCTACCCTATTCCCAACAAACTGCTGACCACCCAACTTCCCTTTCTGGCTCCCATGTTAACTGACATTGTTAACGGTTCTCCCTCCAATCAGGTTTCTGCCACATCAAAGTCACAAATTACATCCTTTGTGACTGTAACAAAGGTAAACTAATCCTCCTCTTGCTTCTTGACTTGGCTGCAGCCTTTGACACAGTTAACCACTCCTTGGCGACATCATCTGAAAACACACCGTCAGTTTCCACATGTATGCTGCCGATACCCAGCTCTACCTCACTACCACTTCTCCCGATCTCTCCACGGTCTCTAAGTTGTCAGACTGCTTGTCTGACATCCAGTTCTGGATGAGCAGAAATTTTCCCTAAATATTGGGAAGACCAAAGCCATTGTTTTTGGTCCCCGCCACAAACTCCATTCCCTAGCCACTGACTCCATCCCTCTTGTTAACATCTGCCTGAGGCTGAACAATACAGTTCGCAACGTGGTATCTTTCTTGACCCTGAAATGAGCATCCGACCACATATCTGCGGCATAACTAAGACCACATATTTCCATCTCCATAACATTGCCCGTCTCCGCCCTTGCCTTGGCTCATCCACTGCTGAAACCTTCACCCATGCCTTTGTTACCTCTAGACTTGACTATTCCAATGCACTCCTGGCTGGCCTCCCACGTTCTACCCTGCGTAAACTTGAGGTCATCCAAAACTCGGCTGCCTGTGTCCAAACTTGCACTAAGTCCCGTTCACCCATCACCCCTGTGCTTGCTGACCTACATTGGCTCCCGATTAAGCAATGCCTTGATTTCAAAATTCTCATCCTTGTTTTCAAATCTCTCCAAAGCCTCTCCCTCCCATTCTCTGTAATCTCCAGCCCCCCCCCTTTCCCCGGAGACATCTGCGCTCCTCTAATTCTGCCCTCTTGAGCATCCCTGATTATAATTGCTCAACCATTGGTGGCCGTGCCTTCTGTTGCCTAGGCCCTAAGCTCCGGCATTCCCTGCCTAAACCTCTCTGCCTCTCTTTCCTCATTTAAGATGCTCCTTAAAACCTACCTCTTTGACCAAGCTTTTGGTCACTTGCCCTTATGTGGCTTGGTGTAAAATTTTTTGTCTTGTAATACTCCTGTGAAGTGCCATGGGACGTTGTACTACATTCAGTGCACTATATAAATACAAGTTGTTGTTATTTGTCATTCTATCTTTATCTAATCTACCTACCCCATCTACCTATTTAATCTATCATTAAAAGTTTTGCGATGGCATGTTTGCCTGTAGGATGTGAAGCATGTGGATTAGCTGAAATTTCATAATAACGAAAAATCAAACAATGAAAGAATAGTTAACCACTCAAACACACACTTTAGAATAGATTTGTTTTATGTCTGGTGGGATCAACATTGCTGGTGCAAATTAGGAATGCGAGGACTGGGAAGTCTTCAGCTGGCCGAAAGTGCTCTTGTACAAAATGTCTGATAGTTTTTATAACCTCTGATTCATTAAAGCAAATGAAGTGAAGAGGATTTACTTGATGGAGTGATCTCAGGCTAGGAATGTGTTTTGTCTCAGCTTGCCTTTATAAAATGGTTGATAAAAAGGTGAGTATTTAAAACTGTGTTGTTGTGGTTATCATTACTGCAATCAACATTTTTTTTCCAGGGTTTGTTCTCAAGATATGGGTGATGCTGGCAAGGCGCACTTAATCCCTGTCTCTAGTTGACCTGTGAAGGTAATGGTGGGCATTCTGCTTGAACTGGTATAATCCTAGTGTGATGGTGCTCCCACAATAGTGTTATGCTGGGATTTCAAGGATAACGACCCAGTGACAATGAAGGAATAGTGATATAAAACTAAGTCAGGATGGTGCATGACTCAGGTGTTCCCGTGACCTTGGTGCTTTTGTCCTTCTTGGTGGTGGAAGTTTTTTTGTAGATGATGGAAAGGCTTTGGGGAGAAGGAACGTGAGTCACTCGCCGTAGAATACCCAGCCTTTGACCTGCTCTTGTGGCCACAGTATTTTTGTGGCTGATCCAGTTAAGTTCCTACTTAATGGGGACCCCAGGATGTTGATGGTGGAGGATTCGACAATGATAATGCCATTGAATATTAAGGGGAGGTGGTTAGACACACTCTTGTTCAAGATGGTCATTGCCTGGCAGTTGTGTGGTACAAATGTTACTTTGCTACTTATTAGCCCAAGCCTGGATGTTGTCTCAGTCTTTGGCCGCAGACTGCTCCATTATCCGAGGACTTGCGAATGGAACTGAACACTGTGGTCACCAGCGAACATATCTATCTCTGACGTTATGATGGAGGGAGGGTCATTGATGAAGCAGCTGAAGATGGTGGGGCCTGGGACATTGCCCTGAGGAACTTCTGCAGCGATGTCCTGGTGCTGAGATGATTGGCCTCCAACAACCACAGCCATCTTCCTTTGTGCTAGGTATAACTCCAGCCAGTGGAGAGTTTTCCCCATTGACTTCAATTTTACTACTGATCCTTGGTGCCACATTTGGTCAAATGCTGTCTTGATGTCAAGGGCAGTCACTCTCACCTCACACCTGGAATTCAGCTCTTTATTTTCTATTTTGCTCCATGGCTGTAATGAGGTATGGAGTCCAAACTGAACTTCGGTGATTATTGGTGAGTAAGTGCTGCTTGATAGCACTGCTGATGACGCCTTCCATCACTTTGCTGATGGTTGAGAGTAGACTGATGGGGCTGGATTGGATTTGTCTTGCTTTTTGTGGACAGAACATACCGAGACAATTTTCCACTTTGTCGGGTTGATGCTACTATTGAAGGAGAGGGAGATGCTGTTGATGTAACTATCGTGAGTTGCTGCAGTGTGTCCTGTTGATCATTCACACTGTAGCCACAGTGTGCTGGTGATGGGTATTAAATCCAGTAGCTAGGTGCTGATAAAGAAAGAAAGCAAATTGCTCTGTCTTGGATCTTGAATCTGAAGTGCTTTTCTCAATTTAAGTGTCTGAACAACAACAACTTTTATTTATATAGCGCCTTTAATGTAGTAAAACATCCTAAGGCGCTTCACGGCAGTGTTATAAGACAAAACAGATAAATTTGACACCGAGCCACATGAGAAGAAATTACGGCAGATAAAGGTTTTAAGGAGCATCTTAAAGGAAGAAGGAGAGTTAGAGAGGCGGAGAGGTTTAGGAGGGATTTCCAGAGCTTAGGGCCCAAGCAGCTGAAGGCACGGCCACTGATGGTTGAGCAGTAACACCAGTGGCAGGTCGGGGCCACAAAAGGAGTGGCGAGCGGAGGCCCTGGGAGTAGCGTGGAGACCCCGACCTGCGTGAGAACACCAGCCTCAGGTCGGGGCCATAAAAGGAGCGGCGAGCGGAGGCCCTGGGAGCAGCGTGGAGGCATACCATTTCAGGGCGCAGCACGAGCTGCGACGGCAGCAAAGAGTGATGTCATCAAGGTCCAGTTCGGAGATTGGCGCATGGGCAGATACAGCAGGAGCGACAAGGTCGGGGAGAAGGAGTGGTAAGAGATTGTGGAGGGACGTGATCGGGGCCCAGGAGAGGTGTGAGTTCGGGGCCAGGGGCCCAGGGGCAGCATGGGCCAGCCCACAGTGTGATGTCTCCATTTGCCACTGGACCAAGACCTAGCTCTGTCAAACCCATGTGGTGCCTGGTGTGCAACGGCCACCACACGTTAATAAAAATCCATGCACAGGCATCTTCCACCCTTCAGGATGTAGCTCAGGACCTGGAATTTTAGGTCCTTCATTGGAACATCTGTGAACTTATCCTTTTTTGGCATGGAAGCAAGTCATCCTCATTTCGAGGGACTGCCTATGATGATGATGATGATGATATAATCGGATGCTCAAGAGGGCAGAATTTGAGGAGCGCAGACATCTCGTGGGGTTGTGAGGCTGAAAGAGATTAGAGATAGGGAGGGGTGAAGCCATGGAGGGATTTGTAAACGAGGATCAGAATTCTGAAATTGAAGTGTTGCTTAGCCAATGTAGGTCAGTGAGCACAGGCGTGATGGGTGATCAGGACTTGGTGCGAGTTAGGACATGGGCTGGCGAGTTTTGGATGACCTCAAGTTTAGGTAGTGTAGAATGTGGGTTGCCAGCCAGGAGTGTGTTGGAGTAGTCAAGTCGAGAGGTAACCAAGGCATGGATGAGGATTTCAGCAGCGGAAGAGCTGAGGCAGGGGCGGAGTGGGCAACGTTGCGGAAAGGGAAATCGGCAGTATTTGTGGGCGGAAGCTTATTTCAGTGTCAAAAACAACGCCTGGGAATGTCCAAGGACAACTACTTCAAGAATATAAGAGCATAAGAAATAGGAGCAGGAGTAGGCCATACAGCCCCTCGAGCCTGCTCTGCCATTTAATACGATCATGGCTGATCTGATCATGGACTCGGGTCTACTTCCCTGTCCACTCCCCATAACCCCTTATTCCCTTATCATTTAAGAAACTGTCTATTTCTGTCTTAAATTTATTCAATGTCCCAGCTTCCACAGCTCTCTGAGGCAGCGAATTCCACAGATTTACAACCCTCAGAGAAGAAATTCCTCCTCAGCTCAGTGTTAAATAGGCGGCCCCTTATTCTAAGATTATGCCCCCTAGTTCTAGTCTCCCCTATCAGTGGAAACATCCTCTCTGCATCCACCTTGTCAAGCCCCCTCATATACGTTTCGATAAGATCACCTCTCATTCTTCTGAATTCCAATGAATAGAGGCCCAACTTACTCGAACTTTCCTCATAAGTCAACCCCCTCATCTCCGGAATCAACCTAGTGAACCTTCTCTGAACTGCCTCCAAAGCAAGTATATCCTTTCATAAATATGGAAACCAAAACTGTTATATATGTAAACTTGTAAATACCTTGTGTAACTACCAGAGGGCTCATCCCCTGGAGTCCCAGGGGATCCCACAATCCCTTGGGCGCACCTGTACTTCAGGAGGCCTCACAGGCTGGAGGGGCACTCTGGAGACCTGCAATAAACGGTCACACTTTACTTTGAGCTCACAGTATCTGGTCAGACTCTTTATTCATATACAACAACTGGCGACGAGATACAGATGACGAACCCAACGATGCAGAGAACAGTGGGCATCCTGGACAAATTTTCGGAGCAAGATGATTGGGAAACCTTCGTGGAGCGACTCAACCAATACTTCGTGGCCAACGAGCTGGAAGGAGAAGCGATGCTGCCAAATGAAGGACTATTGTCCTCACCGTTTGCGGGGCACCAACGTATGGCCTCATGAAAATTCTGCTTGCTCCAGCGAAACTCATAGAGACATCGTACGATAATTTGTGCACACTGGTCTGGGAGCATCTGAACCCGAAGGAAAGCGTTCTGATGGCGAGGCACAGGTTCTACACGTACAAAAGGTCTGAAGGCCAGGAAGTGGTAAGCTATGTCGCTGAGCTAAAACGTCTTGCAGGACATTGCGAATTTGAAGGACATTTGGAACACGTGCTCAGGGACTTCTTTGTACTTGGCATTGGCCGTGAAGTGATACTTCGCAAACTTTTGACTGTCGAGATCCCAACCTTGAGTAAAGCCACATCGATAGCCCAGGCGTTCATTGCCACCAGTGACAATACCAAGCAGATCTCTCAGCACACGAGTGCTGCTGCAAGTACTGTGAACAAAGTAATGTTGTTTTCGAATCGCAATATACAGGACAGGCCTCACATGCCTACAGCTGCACGGCCGCAGATGTCTCAGAGTCCACCATCAAGGGTGATGAATGCTAGGCCATTAACACCATGTTGGCGCTGCGGGGGTGATCATCATTTCCATTCATGCTGCTTCAAAGGATACAAGGACTGTGGAACAATGGGGCATCTCCAACGTATGTACAGGCGAGCTGCAAACCCTGCTAATCCTGCAAACCACAATGTTGCAGAGGAGGACAGATCCACGGCGGGTCACGACGAACCAGAGCCTCAGACCATGGAGGCAGAGGTACATGGGGTGAACACATTTACCACAAAGCGTCCCCTGATAATGCTGAATGTTGAATAAAATGGACTCCCGGTGTCAATGGAACTGGACATGGGCACAAGCCAGTCCATTATGAGCGAAAAGACTTTTGATAAATTGTGGTGCAGCAAGGTCTCAAGGCCAGTCCTGACTCCCATTTGTACTAAACTGAGGACTTACACAAAGGAACTGATTCCCGTAATTGGCAGTGCTACTGTAAAGGTCTCCTACGATGGAGCGGTACACAAATTACTATTCTGGGTGGTACCGGGCAATGGTCCCGCGCTGCTCAGCAGGAGCTGGCTGGAAAGATACGCTGGAACTGGGATGATGTCCGAGCACTCTCGTCCGTCGACGACACTTCGTGTGCCCAGATCTTAAACAAGTTCCCCTCGCTGTTCGAACCAGGCATCGGGAAGTTCCGAGGAGCAAAAGTGCAGATCCACCTAATTCTGGGGGCACAACCAATCCATCACAAGGCGAGAGTGGTACCGTACATGATGAGAGAGAGGGTGGCGATCGAGCTGGACCGGCTGCAACGAGAGGGCATCATTTCGGCGATCGAATTCAACGAGTGGGCCAGTCCGATTGTTCCAGTCCTCAAGGGAGACGGCACCGTCAGAATCTGTGGTGATTACAAAGTAACTATCAATCGTTTCTCCCTGCAGGATCAATACCCACTACCAAAAGCAGACGACCTTTTTGCGACGCTGGCGGGAGGAAAGATGTTCACAAAGCTGGGCTTGACCTCGGCCTACACGACGCAGGGACTGGAGGAATCAACACGCACAAAAGATTCTTCATTACAACAGATGCCCGTTTGGGATTCGATCAGCCGCGGCGATATTCGAGAGAAACATGGAAAGCTTACTGAAGTCGGTACCGTGGTCTTGCAGGACGACATCTTGGTTACAGGTTGGGACACAGTTGAGCATCTGCAGAACCTGGAGGAGGTTCTTAGTCGGCTCAACCGCGTGGGGCTCAGGTTAAAACGCTGGCGCCTGAAGTGGAGTTCCTGGGGAGAAGAATCGCGGCGGACGGCATCAGGCCCACCGATTTGAAGACTGAGGCAATCGAGAACGCACCGAAGCCACAGAATGTGACGGAGCTGCGGTCGTTTCTAGGACTCCTGAACTACTTTGGCAACTTCTTACCGGGTCTCAGCACACTGTTAGAACCACTGCACGCCTTACTGCGTAAAGGAGACGAATGGGTATGGGGTAAAAGCCAAGAAAATGCCTTTGGAAAAACTAGAAAACTGTTATGCTCAAACAAATTGCTTGTGCTGTATGATCCATGTAAGCGTTTGGTACTAGCATGTGATGCATCGTTATACGGTGTCAGGTGTGTATTGCAACAAGCTAATGAATCTGGGAATTTGCAACCGGTTGCTTATGCATCCAGAAGTCTGTCTAAGGCTGAGAGAGCCTACAGCATGATTGAAAAAGAAGCGTTAGCGTGTGTTTATGGGGTAAAGAAAATGCATCAATATCTGTTTGGGCTCAAATTTGAATTAGAAACTGACCATAAACCACTGATATCCCACTTTTCTGAAAGTAAGGGGATAAATACGAACGCATTGGCCAGCATCCAGTTGTCCGCATACAACTACGCCACCCGCCACAGGCCAGGCACAGAAAACTGTGCCGATGCTCTCAGTAGGCTGCCATTGCCCACCACGGGGGTGGAAACGGCACAGCCCGCAGATTTAGTCATGGTAATGGAAGTATTCAAGAGTGAACAATCACCCATTACCGCCTGACAGATTAGAACCTGGACGAGCCAGGGCCCCTTCGTATCCTTTGTAAAAAAACTGTGTGCTTCACTGGAGCTGGTCCAGTGTCCCATCAGAAATGCAGGAAGAGATAAAGCCGTACCAGCGGTGCAAAGATTAAATGTCTATACAGGCAGACTGCCTTCTGTGTGGTAATCGGATAGTGGTACCCAAAAAGGGCAGGGACACTTTCATTAGTGATCTCCACAGTACTCACCCAGGCATTGTAATGGTGAAAGCGATAGCCAGATCCCACGTGTGGTGGCCCAGTATCGATGCGGACTTAGAGTCCTGTGTGCACAAATGTAACACATGTTCACAGTTAAGCAATGCACCCAGGTAGGCGTCACTAGGTTTATGGTCTTGGCCCTCCAAACCGTGGTCTAGGGTCCATGTCGACTATGCAGGCCCGTTCTTGAGTAAAATGTTCCTAGTGGTTGTAGATGCGTACTCCAAATGGAGCGAATGTGAGATAATGTCGGCAAGCACGTCCGCTGCCACCACTGAAAGCCTGCGAGCCATGTTTGCCACGGCCTGCCTGATGTCCTTGTGAGTGACAACGGGCTGTGTTTTACCAGTGTCGAATTCAAAGAGTTCATGATCCGCAATGGGATCAAACATGTTACATCTGCCCTGTTCAAGCCAGCATCCAGAAAGCAGTGCAAACAATCAAGCAGAGCTTGAAGAGGGTAACTGAAGGCTCACTGCAGACTCGTCTATCCAGAGTCCTGCTTAGTTACCGCATGAGACTCCACTTGCTCACTGGGATTCCACCCCTTGAACTGCTCTTAAGACAAGACTCTCTTTAGTCCACTCTGATCTACACGAATAGGTAGAGAGCAGGCGACTTCAACAAAGTACATACCATGATAGCGCAAATGTGTCACGCGAAATTGAAATTAATGATCCTGTATTTGTGTTGAACTATGGACAAGGTCCCAAGTGACTTCCCGGCACTGTTGTGGGCAAAGGAGTAGGATGTTTCGGGTCAAACTCTCAAATGGACTCATCTACAGGAAACACTTGGACCAAACCAAACTCAGATTCATGGACTATCCAGGGCAACCCACATTAGACCCTACCTTTTTTGACCCCCCAACACACACAGCAGTGGCAACCGACACAGCGGTTGTCCACGAAGCAGAACCCATCACCCGCACCAGCCCAGCAGGACGCACCACACCAGGCAGCCCAGCAGGGCCAGCTGCACAGCAGCCCAGCGAGGGCCCAACAAACGACTCACCAAAACCAGCATTTGCACCGAGACGATCAACCAGGGAAAGAAAGGCCCCAGATCGACTCATCTTGTAAATAGTTACACGATTGACTTTGGGGGTGGGGGGGGAAGTGTTGTTATATATGTAAACCTGGAAATAGTTAGTGTAACCACCAGAGGGCTCATCCCCTGAGGTCCCAACGGATTCCACAATCCATTGGGAGCACCTGTACTTAAGGAGGCCCCACAGGCTCGAGAGGCACTCTGGAAACCTGTAATAAAAGGCTAAGGTCATGCTTTACTTTGCGCTCAAAGTATCTGGTCAGACTCTTTATTCATATACAACAAAAACAGTACGCAGTATTCCAGGTGTGGCCTCACCAATACCCTGTATAACTGTACCAAGACTTCTCTGCTTTTATATTCCATTCCCTTTGCAATAAAGGGCAAGATTCCATTGGCCTTCCTGATCATTTGCTGTACCTGCATACTATCCTTTTGTCAATTTTAAAATTAGAAGCTCTGAGGCTACATGTATATTGCTGATTCAGAATCTTGGAACTCCCTACTGAGCAGCACTGTGGAAGTGCCTTCATCACATGGCACACTATCGATCACCTTAAACATTCACTCCCTCCTTCCGCCACAGGCGCACCGTGGCTGCAGTGTATATCATCTACCAAGATGCACTGCCGCAACTCGCTAACGCCGCTTTGACAGCAGCTCATAAACCTGTGACCTCTACCACCTAGAATGACAAGGGCAGCAGGCGCATGGGAACACCACCACCTTCAGGTTCTCCTCCAAGTCACACACCAACCTGACTTGGAAATATATCGCTGTTCCTTCATAGTTGCTGGGTCAAAATCCTGGAACTCTCTCCCTAACTGCACTGCTGGAGTAGTTTCACCAAATGGACTGCAGCGGTTCAAGAAGGCAGCTCACCATCACCTTCTCGAGGGCAATTAGGGATGGGTAAAAAATGCTGACCTTGCCAGTGATGCCCACATTCTGTGAATGAGTTTGAAAAAAATACTAATAAGCTAATACTGACATTGTTTCCCTTTCGACTGTAAATAATCAATTTGTTATTGTTTGCACAATATAAACCTCACACTCATTGGGCCCACGTTTCCACACGCGCCTAGAACGGCGCAGTCCCGACCTGGATGCCCATTTTTCGCGCCACAAAGTGCACCTAAAAAAATCCTCGGTATTCTCCACCCCCCTGCAGGTCCTCTGGCTCTCGGCGCAGCGCAGCACGAGCTGTAGGGGGGCGGAGCCAGGTCCCTGTGCTGAAAACAGTGCCGGGACCTCTGCACATGCGCGCTACAGTGGGCATGCAAGTGCAGTAGCTCCAGGCGCCGAACTGTGTGGGAGGGGCCCGAAGCACGCAGCCCCTAGCCCTGGCCGAATGGCCTCACTGGGGCTGCGTGAATAAGGCTCCTCCCACGGCCAGCTCCTGCTTGCCCCCCCCCCCCCCCCGACCAGACCCACTCCCCGCCCCCCCTGCTTCCGGACCACATCCGCTCCTCCCCCGCCTCCGGACCAGACCCGACCCGACCGGCGCTCCTGTTCCCGCTCCCCGACTGGACCCGACCCGACCTGCGCTCCTGTTCCTGCTCCCCGCCCCCCCGATTGGACCCGACCCGACCCGACCCGCGCTCCAGTTCCCGCTCCCCGCCTCCCCGACTGGACCCGACCCGACCCGCGCTCCTGTTCCCGCCTCCCCGACTGGACCCGACCCGACCCGACCCGCGCCCCGCCCCCCCGACCCGATCTCCCCCGCCACTGGACCCGACCCGACTCCCGCTCCCGGACTGGACCCGACCTGATCTCCCCCTCTCTTTCCCCTCCCCCCCCCTCTCTCTCCCCTCCTCCCTCTCTCCCCCCCCCTCTCTCTCTCCCTCCCTCCCCCCCCTCTCTCTCTCTCCCCCCGACCCGAACTGAACCGACCCAACACCACCTACCTGTAAATCTGGTGCTGGGGCCGGCCCGTTCAGCCTTCGGTCCCAAAAGGCCTGCCTGAAACACTTTCACACAGGTAGGAAGATGGTTTATTTAATCTTTTTGCTTATAAATGTTTATTCAGGTTGGATTTATTTGTATAATATTTGTAGAAGTATAAATAAGGATTTATTATAGAATTTAATGACTTCCCTTTTTCCTCTCCCCTCTCCCCCCCCCCACCTCGTTCTGGACGCCTAATTTGTAACCTGCGCCTGATTTTTTAATGTGTAGAACAGGTTTTTTCAGTTCTACAAAAATCTTCACTTGCTCCATTCTACTTTAGTTTGGAGTACGTTTTCACTGTGGAAACTTTGAAATCAGGTGTTAGTGGCCGGACACGCCCCCTTTTGAAGAAAAAATTCTGTTCCAAAGTAGAACTGTTCTACCTGACTAGAACTGCAGAAAGAAAAATGTGGAGAATTGTGATTTCTAAGATAGTCCGTTCTCTACCAGTTGCTCCTAAAAATCAGGCGCAAATCATGTGGAAACTTGGGCCCAATGTGTTGGAAAGTCTTGCACCCTCTCTGGTTGTGAACAGCAAAATATACAACACAGGTAGTCAAGGAGTTTTTTTGAAATTAAATACTGCATGGCATTCAGGCAGCAAAGATTGGAATCCAGGAGAGAATAGTTAGAAGTTGTCCTGTTTACTTCCAGTACGATGATCTACTGATGTGGAAAAGTGTGGTGTGTTTATTTCTGCTTGAATTAAAGTATGTTCGATCATAATTTTCATTCCTTCATCGTCGCTGGTTCAAAATCCTGGAACTCCCAACCTAACACCACTGCGGGAGTACCTTCATCACGTGGACTGCAGTGATTCAAGAAGAAGGCCCACCACCACCTAATCAAGGGCACCTAGGGCTGGGCAATAAATGCTGTTCTTGGCAGTGATGCCCATATCCTGAGAATAACTGTAGAAAAAAAAATCTGCTGTTTTATATGTTCATCTTGCTGTAAAATAAATCAGCTGATTGATTTGTATGTCGCTCATTTCATCAAGTGTTTCCTCAGTCCACCTTTGGAGTGATCAAAGACACGTATATCTAGTTCAGATTGTATGGGGATGCAATCATTCCCTATCTTCAAAACTGTCTCCCTCCCTTTTAAAATCACTGTCATCACCACCCCCTTTCAGAAAAAAACATTTTTGAATCCTCTATTTTTGAAAACTACTGCCCCTTTTTCTTTCCAAAGACCTTGGAAAATTTTTCTCCCCCACAGATCTGTGTTCATCTCTCCCACAACTTCCTGTCTGAATCCCTCCAATTGCATTTATAATTTTCCAACAGTGCCAAAACTGTCCTAACCAAAGTCATGCATGTCATTCTCTGTGACCGTTAGATCATGATGCATTATCCTTCCTTGTCCTGCTCAATCTCTTTGCAGTCTTTTACATGACCTGGTCAACCACACCATCAACTTGTATTAGTCAGCTTGGTGGGACTGCCCTCACTTTGCTTCATTCTTGCATATCCGATTGTAACCAGAGCATCATTGGCAATGGCTTCTTTTTCACCAACAAACCCAGAGAGTGAGGCTTTGCTCAGTGCCTCCCTCAGGGAGAATGCAAACTTATTGGACTGGTGAATGGAGCCTCTATTCCTCTGTTCAGTGATGTACGTTGATGCTCTATTGCACTTTGCAGCTCTCAAGGGCCCACTTTTAAAATGGGAAGAGAGAGTGCAGGCACACCATTCAAAACCAAATGTTCTTTTTCTGCATCAAAACAGCCCATTGGGTCGACATCAGTTTTTGTTTTCACATTAGCCACCAAGTCTAATCCCACTTTCCTGTTTGTTTCCCACATCCTTTTAATATTCCTCTTTTTCAAGCAACTAATTCCCCTTTGAAAGCATTCTGGACTTTGTATTTAGATGAGAAAAAGAAGGGGGATCGAGCATAGATTCTTGGGGACTCTGGAGTGACTGTATGGGTATGGAAAGAGAAGCTGTTGTTGGAACCACACAAGGACAGTCTCTCAGTTAGACAACAGAGGAGAGGCGATGGAGAAGGTTCATGGGTTCAAGGAGGAATAATTCATTGTGGTCACAATTATAGATTGTCATTTGATACTTTGGTTATGGCCGTCTTGGTGCTGTGAGCAGGGCCGAAGCTGAACTAAAGGGGTTTGAACAGGGAATTTTGGGAGACAAGGGCCAAAGTTGAAAGGTTACAACAGATTTAATGGGGAAAGGGAGGTTAAAAATTGGGTAGTTGTAAAAGTAGGAGGCTAGTCAAGTGTGGGTTATTTGACAATTGATGAGATGATGGTGGTTTTGAAAGGGAGAAGGACAGTGCCAAAGCAAAGGAGTAATTCGCCATGTTGGTGAGCATGAGGCACAAGCAGCGGTTGTTGAATGGTTAGGAGTTAAGTAAGGAATAGATCTAGGAATTAGGAGGTGGAGCTCATGGAAGAGATAAGGTTGAAGAGTGCAGGTGGGGTGGTGGGAGAAAAACTGCAGAGTGATGAAGGGATGTGCTAGGATGAATTGGGGACATGGTTATGTTTTATACATGTTAAGGCAGCACACAAGACCACATAGAAACTATTAATACACTATTCAGGCTCTGAAGTCTGTCTAGATATAGTGAACATTTGTTGCTTATATGGTTTGACAAGAAAGAAGGTACAGACACAAACTGAATCCCTTCTGTGAACACACATTTTACGAACAATATTCAAATATCTAAAAACAATACATGTAAAAAATTGCATGGTGCATAGTTGTAAAATATTCATGGTTGCAATATACAGCAGATCTTCAAACTTGTTTTTTTTCCTCGATATTTTATAAATTACTATGATTTTGTCAGATACAATGTTGTAATTTTTTAGTTAAAAAAATAGTAAATGTGTGAGGTTTAGATATATTGTAGATGGCTGTATAGAATAGAACGTTTCTTTGCATCAGGATCCATTTCTGTGAATCAATGGCATGCTTGTGACAGTAATTGTTGCAGTAATTCACTTAAACTCTCTGGTGGCAGGAATTCAGTACTGCAACACAGCACAGACTCTTTTTTTCGAAATAAGAGGAACTTGCATTAATATAGCATCTGTCACAACCTTGGGATGTCACAGTGCTTGATAGCCAATTAATTACTTTTCAAGTATAGTCAATGTTGCTTTCTAGGCCAGTGTGGCAACTAATATGCACACAGCAAGATCCCACAAACAGCGATGAGATGAATGATCAGCAAATCTTTTTTTGCTGGTGTTGGTTGAGGGATAAATGTTGGTTAGGACACTGGGAGAACTCTCCAACTCTAGTCAAATGGTGCCATTGTATATTTTATGTCCATTTGAAAGGGCAAATGATTCCTCAGTTTAATATCTCAATCAAAAGGTAATACCTCTGATGCTGCAGTATTCCTATAGTACAGTTATGAAATGTTAACCTCAATTATATGCTCTAGTCCTGCAGTGGGGCTTGTACCACTTTAGGACAGAACAATTTTCCACCTTGTAGGAGTTGAAACACTTTGGGCTGTAGTTGAAGGCCACATCTAATCAGAAAGACTAACTTCCAGTAGTTAGCAACTTAACTCATGGCTGGTGATAAACTAAGAAAACAGATCAGAAGATGCTAGGTTTGAATAATTCCAGTTACCTTAATAAGGTGCTTGATGTATGGTGATAAATGTGATATGTTATGGTGGAAGAAGACATGATAAAGATGCAAAATAGAGGTTTGAAGTAGACTGAAATGACAACTTTTCACTGAATCAAAATGATTAATTTGGGCAAAAACTTCATACCACAACTTGTACAAAAGGATAACGAAGTAAAGTGACCCAAAACAGTTCAGAATTGTGGGTCAGACCTGAACAGGAGTAGGTGAGAAATTAGGAAGTTAGTTGAAGGAATTCTCGAAGAAGTAGACTTTTCAGCAAGGCTTTTGAAGGTGGAGGGAGATGGTAGCAAGGTGGAAGGGTTTAGGAAGGGAGTTAGAGTGTAAGGACAAGATGGTTGAAGCTTTTGCTATTGAAGGTAGAACAGAGAGAGGAGGGAAATTTGTAGTAGACTGGAGTTAGAAGATTGGAGGCATGGATGTAGGGGTGAAGACATTAGAGGGAAGGAGGAGCAAGGTTGTGGAGGGATGCGATTACAAATATATTTTTAAAATTGATGTACTGAGAGACATGGAACCAATGGAGACTTCAAGGATGAAGGAAGATAGGGAATTATGATTTTTGTTCAGGATGGGATGTGAGTGGCAGAGTTCTAGATGAATTGTAATTTATGTGGGATGGAGCTCAGGAGGTCATTGAGGAGGGCATTGGAATAGTTCAGCTTGGAGGTAACAAATGTATGGATCAGAATTTTAGTGACAGTACAACTAAGGTAAAGACGGAATCTGGTGGAAGGAGACAGTCTTCGTCATGGACTGGATGTGGTTTCAAGCTCAGCACAAGGCCATGCTGGACACTGATGTTGCATACTGTTTGGTTGACCTGAAGTGGACATCCAGAAAGTTGAATGGGCCCCGGTGGTTAAGATGGGAACTTTTCTGGCAGGGGTTTTGCCCATTTTAAGCTCCAAGCAGTTTTGACTCACCCACAGCTTGCTTTCAGACAGGTAGAGGCAGTGTGGCAACAATTTGGAATCAAGTATGCTAGTAGAGAGATAAAGCTGGGTATCTCTGGCATACACATAAAAGCTGAGTCTATACTTACATATAAATGTCACTAGAGAATGCAATATAAATGAATAGAAGGAGGCCAAGAATGAATTCTGTTAATTCAGAGACTAGGGTCCTGAACTTAAGGAAAGGTAACTTCGATGGTATGAGACGTGAATTGGCTAGAATAGACTGGCGAATGATACTTAAAGGGTTGACGGTGGATAGGCAATGGCAAACATTTAAAGATCACATGGATGAACTTCAACAATTGTACATCCCGGTCTGGAGTAAAAATAAAACTGGGAAGGGGGCTCAACCGTGGCTAACAAGGGAAATTAGGGATAGTGTTAAATCCAAGGAAGGGGCAAATAAATTGGCCAGAAAAAGCAGCAGACCTGAGGACTTGAAGAAATTTAGAATTCAGCAGAGGAGGACAAAGGGTTTAATTAAGAGAGGGAAAATAGAGTATGAGAGGAAGCTTGCTGGGAACATTAAAAACTAACTGCAAAAGCTTCTATAGATATGTGAAGAGAAAAAGATTAGTGAAGGCAAACATAGGTCCCTTGCAGTCAGAATCAGGTGAATTTATAATGGGGAACAAACAATTGGCAGACCAATTGAACAAAGGAAGACACGAATAACCTTCGGGAACTACTAGGGGACCGATGGGTCTAGCAAGAAGGAGGAACTGAAGGAAATCCTTATTAGTCAGGAAATTGTGTTAGAGAAATTAATGGGATTGAAGGCTGATAAATCCCCAAGGCCTGATAGTCTGCAGCCCAGAGTACTTAGGGAAGTGGCCCTCGAAATAGTGGATGCATTGGTGATCATTTTCCAACAGCCTTATCGACTCTGGATCAGTTCCTATGGACTGGAGGGTAGCTAATGTAACATCACTTTTTAAAAAAAGGAAGGAGAGAGAAAACGGGTAATTATAGACCGACCGGTTAGCCTGACATCAGTAGTGGGGAAAATGTTGGAATCAGTTATTAAAGATGAAATAGCAGCGCATTTGGAAAGCAGTGACAGGATTGGTCCAAGTCAGCATGGATTTATGAAAGGGAAATCACGCTTGACAAATCTTGTAGAATTTTTTGAGGATGTAACTAGTAGAGTGAACAAGGGAGAACCAGTGGATGTGGTGTATTTGGACTTTCAAAAAGCTTTTGACAAGGTCCCACATAAGAGATTGGTGTGCAAAATTAAAGCACATGGTATTGGGGGTAATGTATTGATGTGGATAGAGAACTGGTTGGCAGACAGGAAGCAGAGATTCGGGATAAACGGGTCCTTCTCAGAATGGCAGGCAGTGACTAGTGGAGTGCCACAGGGCTAAGTGTTGGGACCCCAGCTATTTACAATATACATCAATGATTTAGATGAAAGAATTGAGTGTAATATCTCCAAGTTTGCAGACGACACAACTGGGTGGTTGGGTGAGCGTGAGGAGGATGCTAAGAGGCTGCAGGGTGACTTGGATGGGTTCGGTGAGTGGGCAAATGCATGGCAGGTGCAGTATAATGTGGATAAATGTGTGGTTATCCACTTTGGTGGCAAAAACATGAAGGCAGAATATTATCTGAATGGTGGCAGATTAGGGAAAAGGGAGGTGCAACGAGACCTGGGTGTCATGGTACATCAGTCATTGAAAGTTGGCAAGCAGGTACAGCAGGCGGTGAAGAAGGCAAATGGCATGTTGGCCTTCATAGCTAGGGGATTTGAGTATAGGAGCAGGGAGGTATTAATGCAGTTGTACAGTGCCTTGGTGAAGCTTCACCTGGAATGTTGTGTTCAGTTTTAGTCTCCGAATCTGAGGAAGGACGTTCTTGCTATTGAGGAAGGTTCACCAGACTGATTCCTGGGATAGCGGGACTGACATATGAGGAGAGACTGGATCGACTGGGCCTGTATTCACTGGAGTTTAGAAGAATGAGAGGGGATCTTATAGAAACATATAAAATTCTGACGGGAAGATGCAGGAAGAATGTTTCTGATGTTGGGGAAATCCAGAATCAGCGGTCACAGTCTAAGAATAAGGGGTAAGCCATTTAGGACCGAGATGAGAAGAAACGTCTTCACTCAGAGAGTTGTTAACCTGTGGAATTCTCTACTGCAGAGAGTTGTTGATGCCAGTTCGTTAGATATATTCAAGAGGGAGTTGGCCCTCTTGGCTAAAGGGATCAAGGGGTATGGAGAGAAAGCAGGAAAGGGGTACTGAGGTGAATGATCAGCCATGATTTTATTGAATGGTGGTACAGGCTTGAAGGGCCGAATGGCCTCCTCCTGCATCTATTTTCTATGTTTCTATGAAATCCTTAGGAACAGCTGAGGTGACTGTGGAGCACAGGAGGATAAGCCATTGTGGGAGATGTGACAAATTCATTAGTACAAATGGAACTGAAACTATTAGAGAGCAGTGCTACAGATATAGACCACTGAGGAGTGATGGTGAAGAGGATGCTGTATGTGACCATGTCAAAGTGGAGCAGAAGGGATCATGCATTATTGTCACCGTCGCACCAAATGTCATTGGTAACTTTGATCAGGGTGGTCTCCGCTGTGAACAGGACAGAAGCCAGGATGAAACAGGGAGAGGTGGGCAAGGAATTGAATAGCAACATGTTCAAAACTTGAAAATTGAAAGATACTGTTTCTGGGGCTCGATTTATGGTACTTGCACCAGAGAGGTAAAGATATGCATGGACCATGGTTGTGAAAAAAATCAACCTAATTAAAGAAAGAAAGACTTGCATTTATATATCGCCTTTTCTGACCTTGGGATGCCCCTTCATCCCTTTAAAGCCAATCAAGTACTTTTGAAGTGTAGTCACTGGTAATGTAGGGAACTCGGCAGCCATTTTGGCCAGGACACCGGGGAGAACTCCCCAGCTCTTTGTCGAAATAATGCCATGGGATCTGTTGCATCCACCTGAGAGGGTAGAGTGGGCCTCTGTTTAATGTTTCATCCCAAAGACGGCATCTCTGACAGTGCAGCACTTCTGCAGTATTGCATTCGAGCGTCAGCCTAGATTAGGTGCTCAAGTCTTTTTAGTGGGATTTGAATTCACGAACTTCTGACTCCGGTGAGAGTGCTACCACTGAGCCACAGATGATAAATTATTATAATTTGTCAGTACCACAGGATCACATATCAACTTATTAATTAACTCAAAAGGGTTGGGAAGAAGATTGACTCAAATGTTTAAACTATATTTATAGAAAATGATGCTAATCTATTCAATGTCTTCCTTGAAAGATCAAGTCTAATCCAAGAAACCTAACAATGTGGTAAATCCTTATTCCTTCCACACAATCTCTCAGTACAGCACACGTTTTTTGTTAAAGCTCTTTGCTTAATATTTACCTTAAGCAGCATGCTAATATTGGGTTTATTAAGATTCCAAGATGGCCGATGGGATAGCAGCTCCCTTGGGAGCTCTCCCCGCACAAACCTTCCTCTGACCACCTGCTGCCATCCTCCACTACTTTCTCCATCAAACCTTTCCCCCCCCCCCTCACTGTCTAAGCCCCCTCTGGCCCTAACTTCGACCCCCCCCCCAAAGTATTTTACCTACCCCTAAAACCCTAAAATCCTGTTTACAAGGGCCCACCGTCCATCCCCCTTACCTTCCAGGTTGACCTCCCTGCTACCAAGTCCCTCAAGCTGGACCCTCGCTCCCCACCGGCCGACTCAGCTGCTCCAACTGACTTCCAACGATCCCAACGGCGGTGAGCCTCCGACCAGCTTCAAATACAGGTTTGGGCCCTATCTCACGCGCGGGCCTTCATCCCACCAGCGAAGTCCGGGCCTTCATCCCACCGGCGACGTCCGGGCCTCCCTTCCTCCAACGATGCTCTGGTCTCCTCCCGGCCGCAGGCCCCACTCAATGGCGGAGCCTCTGTCGAGCATGTGGTGTGCACAATGGCTGTGGTCACTCTGACTTATTTGACCTCTCCTTCCACAAAATGGACCTCTGACCATCCCAATACCTGCCCTCAGATAGGCCTCAGTTTTCTCACCACCTTACTGAAGGGCACTGCTCAGCGCCGAGCTCAACTAGGCTCATACCGCAGTGTCTAGTCTCCTGTCGTCTTGGACCCCCTTACCACTGGACCAAGACCTTGCTCTGCTAAGCCCGTGTGGTAATCAGTGTGCAATGGCCACCCGTTGTTAAAAGAACTCACGCACAGACATCTCCCACCCTTCAAAATGAAGTTCGGGACCTGGAACGTCAGGACCCTCTTGGTCAACTCCAACAATGACAGACCGTAACACTGTACCACCATAGTTGCTTCGATGTCGACATCGCCGCCCTAAGCGAGACCCGGTGGGCTGGGGAAGGACAGCTCAAGGTTACACCTTCTTCTGGAAAGGCAAACCAGAGGAAGAACATCGCCTCCATGGAGTCGGTTTCGCCATCAATTCAGAGGGAAGAGCTACTGCATAGAAAATGGGACCTGAGGCATCCAGTTGTGCTTGGGTGATATTTACGCTTGTTTTCAATAACACTGGTATTGTAAGAACATTTAATTTGTGAAGAAGGCAGTACAATCACAAACAGATGACTGAGAACATAGCAGAAACACCTTGTCTGGAATTCGTTTTGATGATAATAGTGCTGTAAAGGAAAACATTTTGTATTGCACGTATTACACATCTGGAAATGGAAAAAAGATTAAAAGGGTCATAATTGTTCGAACAACATACTGTAGTTCTGTTACCTGTTTAAAAATTTAATATTGCTACATATGGCTTTTAGTGATTCTGAAATGTAGTTTCTTTTAATTGTAGGTTGAATCAGGTGACGTAAAGGACAAAGTACTGGTGTTCTTTAAGATGCGTCCAGATGTCATAACTGAGGAAAATTTGCACACCAATATACTTGTGTCATCTATGCTGGATTCACCTATAAGTGCTCTTTATCAAGCAATACGTCAAATATTTGCACCAGTACTTTTGAAGGTGTGTATTTAAACTTCTATTACAAGCTACTTTTTTGATTTGATGCCTGCAAAGGTAAAATAACTAATAGAACAAGCTATGCTAGTCTAGTTTTATGTGTGTCCTTATCTGTTAATTTGTACTAAGCAATTGCTTAATCATAAATATAGGAAAATATATCTTTTCATAATGTAGGAAAAGAAATGCATTAGTATCTGTTAAATTTTTCATACTGGGTAAGTATATTTGGAGATGACTGAAGTAACCAATAAATAATGGTTTACATTTTTATCTGAAGCTATTAGACTTCCTGGATCTTGTAATCAGCCATGGTACACTCTAATTATATTTGCAGAATTATAAGATTGCCATTGTACTGAAATTGCACCAGATTGTTTAACCTTTAAATCCCAGTTTAACCTTTGTTCAAACTGTATCGTCTTCAATTATTCAACATCATGTTGATTGTATTCATTAAGTGTGTATGCATGTTTCCATCAGAACTTGCACTGACCAATTTAGTTCATGTGCCTTGTGCTTTGAAATGGGATATTTTTAAAGGGTATCTCCTGGTAATGCAAGATGTCAGCAAAAATTCATCTTGTTTGAGCAAGGCGATATTTGCCGGCAGTGTTTTTCTGCTCATTGATCCAAATTTTTAATGGGCCATTAAAATCTAGAACCTGAATTACTCAAGTTAAAAATGTTCATGATTAACTGACAGTGGCCAGACTTTTAAAATATTTAGGTCTTTATAAATTTTAAATTGGATATATACTTGAAATGGAAACATTTGCAGGGGAAAGAGCTGGGAAATGGGATTAATTGGATAGCTCTTTCAAAGAGCCGGCACAACGCAATATAAGATTCTGTGATTAATATATTTATTGAATTTAATTTTAGGATGAGAAATGGAGTAAGAGTTTTGATCCTAAACTCCAGAATTTACTAACTCAACTTGAAGCAGGTCTGGGATCTCTTGTAAGGCACTCAGATCATAGTCACAGCGGAACAAAATTTGGAGATGAAGAGGACACTTCAGGTTTGAAATTTAATGACTGGAATAATATCAAATTTTTAAGAGTTTACAATTTGTTTTTCCCTTTAACTTTGTTCACCATCTTTTCTTCATGGATATTAAGAACTAGGTCATGGATTTCTCCATCATTGTTGTTAACACTGCCTAGTCATTTCAAGATTTGATTTAAGCAGAATGCAATAGATGAGACATGGCTTTAAACTAATGAGGGGGTGCGGTGGTGAGAAGATTCAGGAAAGAGTAGATTTAAAAGCAGCAAGAGAAATGTCAAGGCTCCAGAGCAGAGCTGAGTTTTGGGTAAAAATAAGCAGAGTGGGTCAGGAAGGGACAGAAAGAGAAACAAAGGTAATAGGGCATTACTGACTAAGATGACATCAGGAAAAAGTAGAAAAAAGCCAAAGCTAAAGGCACTATATCTGAATGCGCGAACCATTCGCAACAAAATAGATGAATTCGTAGCGGGGATAGAAATGAATAGATTTGATCTAATAGCCATTACGGCGACGTGGTTGCAAAGTGACAAAGTTGGGATCTAGATATTCCAGGATACTTAATGTTTAGAAGAGATAGGCAAAATGGAAAAGGAGGAGGGGTAGCCCTGATAATAAAGGATGGGATAAAGACAGTAGCGAGAAAGGATCTTAGCTTGGAAAATTAAGAAGTAGAATCAGTTTGGGTGGAACTAAGAAACACCAAGGGGCTGAAAACATTGGTTTTGTCGGGCACAGTATAAATCAGGAAATTAGAGGTGCATGTAACAAAGGGAATAGAATAATCATAGGGCATTTTAATCTACATATAGACTGGCCAAACCAAATTTGCAGTAATAATGTGGAGGACGAATTCATGGAATGTATACAAGATGGTTTTCTAGATCAGTATGTTAAGAAACCAACTTGAGAACAGGCTATTTTAGATCTAGTATTGTAAAATAAGAAAGGGTTAATTAATAAACCTGTAGTAAAGGGGCCTTTAGGGAAGAGTGACCATAATATGAACTTTTCATTACATTTGAAAGTGACTTCGTTAAATCTAAAACTAGGGCCTTAAATCTAAACAAAGGAATCTACATTGGTATAAGGGGAGAGTTGGCTAAGGTAGATTGGGAAACTGCATTAAAAGGTAGACAAACAACGGCTAGCATTTAAAGAATTAATACATAACTTACAACAAACATGCATTCCTTTAAGGCACAAAAACACCACAAGGCAAGTGATCCAATCGTGGCTAACAAGAGATGTTAAAGATAGAATTATATTAAAGGAAGAGGCTTATAATGTTGCCCAAAAGAGCAGTAGGCCTGAGGATTGGGAGGATTTTAGAATTCAGCAAAGGAGGACCAAGAAATTGATAAAGAAAGGAAAAATAGAATGAGAGTAAACTAGCGAGAGACATAAAAACAGCTTCTGTAAAAGCTTCTATAAATATGTAAAAAGGAAAAGATTAGCAAATGTAAATGTGGGTCCCCTACAGGCTGAGACAGGAGAAATTATAATGGGGACCAAGGAAATGGCAGAGAAATTAAACAAATACTTTGTGCCTGTCTTCACGGAAGAAGACACGGAAAACCTCTCGGAAATAGTGGAGTATCAGGGGTCTAGCGAGAATGAGGAACTGAAATAAATTAGTATTAGTAAATAAAATAGTACTGGAGAAATTAAAGGGACTGAAAGCCAAAAAATCCTCTGAACCTGATGGCCTACATCCTAGGGTTTTGAAAGAGGTGGCTATAGAGATAGTAGATGCATTGGTTGCCATCTTCCAAAATTTCAGATTCTTGAACGGTTCCCACAGATTGGAAGGTAGCTATTGAAGAAAGGAGGGAGAGAGAAAATGAGAAACTGCAGACCAGTTAGTCTGACATCAGTAACAGGGAAAATGCTAGAATCTATTATTAAGGATTTGGTAACAGGGTACTTAGAAAAGAATAATAGGATTGAGCAGAATCAACACGGATTTATGAAAGGGAAATCATGTTTGACAAATCTGTTAGTGTTTTTTGAGGTTATAACTAGCAGAATAGATTTTTTTATTTGTTAATTAATTGCTTATTACTTTTTGTGCTTTGTTTGGTGCTTGGTGCAAATGTACTGCTTTGTTTAGTATTGGTGCTTTAAATGTATTTTTGCTTCTTTTAATGTTGTTGTGAAGGTGTTTAATGCTTTGCAAGGTCCCGCCACCCCCACCCACCCCCACCATCTCTGGCTGCCTGCACTGATTTCTTAAGTCACCGCAAGATTTTTCTGGAAGTACAAGAGTGCCCACTTACGCTGGCCTAAATTAGTTTGGAGTAACTTTTAGTTGGCTAAACTTGCTTAAATGGCCAAAAGAGGCATAAGTGGCTGGTAACGCTCCCTTTGGAAAAAAAAAACTAAGCTTAAAAAAAAAACCTAACTAACTCACTTACACTGGCGCAAATTAAATGGCCAGAATTGCAACTAAAAAGATACTCCAGAAAAATCAAGTTGCTCCAAAAAAAACAGAGCAACTCCTGAGGAAATTTGGGCCCTATGTCTCTTAGTTTTAGTTTCTCCTATGAATGGAAATATCCTCTCTGCATCCACCTTATCGAGCCCCCTCATTATCTTATAAGTTTCAATAAGATCACCTCTCATTCTTCTGGACTTGAATGTGTATAGGCCCAACCTACACAACCTATCCTCACAAGTCAACCCCCTCATCTCCAGAGTCAACCTAGTGAACCTTCTCTGAACAGCCTCCAATGCAAGTATATCCTTCCTCTTAAATACAGAGACCAAAAGTGTACGCAGTATTCCAGGTGTGGCCTCACCAATAACCTGTACAATTGTAGCAGGACTTCTCTGCTTTTATACTCTTCCCCCTCCTTGCAATAAAGGCCAACATTCCATTTGCCTTGTTTGCATACAACAGCCATTATTTGTTGGCATAACACACCAGAAGTTTAGCCAAATAAATTTTATTTATAGCACCCGCAACTGCATTATACCATTGGGATTAATACAATTGATACTGGCATCCAACCTAAAATGGGGAGAATGGATTTTACCACTGAAGATTACAGGCACTTTACACTTCATTTGGGATTTCCAAGAGGGTGATCATCAAATGAGACACATGACTTCCATGTGCTGTTCTCTTACTTAAATTGATTTTGCTGCATCTGATGGACATTTTTAAAATGTCCATCTGTCCTTGTGTAACTGCATGAGTGAATGGAGGAGGGGAAAGAAAAAGAGTAAAGAAGGTGGCCAAGTGAGGATGAACGGACTTTCTTGAAGTCTTGATGAAGTATGGAGTTAGAAGAAGAGATTTAAATGCTTCAAAATCCATTCGATATTGCCACTATGAATAGCTCATGGAGGAGGCAGTCTGGTTTCGTGGTAGGGCCAGATTCTGTATGGATCATTAAGTAAAATAGTGCTTGCAGGCAACAGAGTCCGTTTCATGTGTTTAGTTGGCCACCCAGGAATAAAGTATCATATATTTATGTATTTATTTAATAAATCTGCTGAATACTTTAAAACTAGAATGAGGCCTGATGTGATATTCTATCATTTATTGAGGACTTAAGATAAATCTTAGAGGCATAAGAATATCTCTTTGCTTAAAAATAGACAAACTGATATTTTCCAACCCTCTTCTCAATCTTCGGCGCCGCCATGCTCCACCTCACAATCAACAAGCTCCCCGCTGGAGTGGAACTAAACTGCAGAACCAGTGGGAAGCTGTTTAACCTACGCCGCCTCCAGGCCAGGTACAAGATCACCCCAACCTCTGTCGTTGAGCTGCAGTATACGGACGACGCCTGCGTCTGTGTACATTCAGAGGCTGAGCTCCAGGATATAGTTAGTGTATTCACTGAGGCATATGAAAGCATGGGCTTTCGCAATCCACGTCAGCACACTACCCCCCAATCCCATGTTCTTTAACTTTGCACATTAATCTCTTGTGTGGGACCTTGTCGAAAGCCTTCTGAAAGTCCAAATACACCACATCAACTGGTTCTCCCTTGTCCACTCTACTAGAAACATCCTCAAAAAATTCCAGAAGATTTGTCAAGCATGATTTCCCTTTCACAAATCCATGCTGACTTGGACCTATCATGTCACCTCTTTCCAAATGCGCTGCTATGACATCCTTAATAATTGATTCCATCATTTTACCCACTACCGATGTCCGGCTGACCAGTCTATAATTCCCTGTTTTCTCTTTCCCTCCTTTTTTAAAAAATGGGGTTACATTCGCTACCCTCCACTCCATAGGAACTGATCCAGAGTCTATGGAATGTTGGAAAATGACTGTCAATGCATCCGCTATTTCCAAGGCCATCTCCTTAAGTACTCTAGGATGCATTCCATCAGGCCCTGGGGATTTATCGGCGTTCAATCCCATCAATTTCCCCAACACAATTTCCCGACTAATAAGGATTTCCCTCAGCTCCTTCTTCTTACTAGACCCTCTGATCCCTTTTATATCCGGAAGGTTGTTTGTGTCCTCCTTAGTGAATACCGAACCAAAGTACTTGTTCAATTGGTCTGCCATTTCTTTGGTCCCCGTTATGACTTCCCCTGATTCTGACTGCAGAGGACCTTTTTCTTTACTAACTTTTTTCTCTTTACATATCTACAGAAACTTTTGCAGGAGTGTTAATCAATGTGCGCTGTCTGAACTTGGGAATGTTATCGCTATGTGTTGTCTGAACTCTAGTGTTGTTGTGCCTTATCTGAACTCAGGAGTGTTAGCATAAAGCTTGAAGGCTGCAATGCCTGCCTCCAGTCTGACTGCTACTGATGGGATCAAATGAGACTTTCCAGGCAGAATGCTGGGCGAGTGGTGTCGGATTACACCTCCCACTTTCCATCATTGTCTGTGTACCTGTACACTCGAAGACACGACGTTGGCCATAAAGTCATATATATTTAGGTTCTCAGCATGCTGTGGGTCAATTTTCATGCGTTGTGGCTTTGATTTATGAATGTTTACAGCACAGACTTCAAAGGGGTCAAACTGTATAAGAGTGCTTTTCCAGTGATCTTTAGGCCTGGTAAAGGCATTCGGGCTCCATCGGCACACATAACATTTCATTCCAAAAGTCTGTAAACACGGAAAGTGATCGCCTGGTTGTTTTGTCCAAAGGGACTGTTGCATGCCAAGAGACTGAAAGAAGCAACTTTTTGAAAAGGGTTGTTGACCAATTCCAGTTCATCTTAAATATGATGATGTTCAGTATTTCACCTATGTCTAGAACGCTATAAAGTAGCAGAAAACGTGGTGAGCATCTACAGACCTTAGTTTGTAGAGCTCCAAGGGATTGTGGTGAAGGAGGACAAGAATTCTGAATGTGGGGAAAAAAAGCTTTAATCAAATTAGAAAGAGGACACCAAAATAAGTCCTTCATTCATTTATCTTCTGCATAAACACCATATTGCCATATTATGAAGGTAAGCTACTTCAGCCTTAAGATGATGTGCCAACAGCTTATCATATTTGAAGCCGTTGGAATTGTTTCGGACAACTTATGGAAACTATCACATGAGTAAAGTTATTAACGTTTGTTTTCCACATCAGAGTTCCTGCCCTCTTACCCCATTATCTTTCTCTGATTTGGAATGCTTGAATTTTATAAATTTTCTTCAATTATCCTTTATTGTGTAGCCTGTCTCTCAACAGAAATTTGAGCATTGGTGTGGGTCTGTGGCTTATTTGCACTGTAGGATTGGTGGGGAGGGAGTATCATAGGGCTTGCTCTCATGAGGCCACAGTGAGCAAAGCTTTTACAAAGACACATGCTGTCATTTATTTTTCCTCTCGTATTGGACGATGTACCGACCCTGATACATGTAGAGTTCAAACTTAAATCAGTGAACCAGAAACATATTAGCAAAGATTTGCTGTAATATATAGCTCCACCTAATGGACTACTGCGCCACCTAGTGGGCTAGTGTGGTAATGCAGCCATTGCTGTATATAATAAAAAGGTCAGGTTACCTGACAAGTTCCAGAGTTGAAGCCATCCTGTAAAGTGTGTATTTATAATGTCATAAGGATGATATCACATTGGCGATGTCGGATCGGATACCTGGATACCCTAGCTGAAATTTTTGTTGGTGGATGATTCCAGCCAAACAATAGAGAGATTAAAGAGGTTTTTTGTGTTGCAGAACAGCTAAAAATCCCAGGTAAATTACAAACACACTTGACTCAACTGCAGAGTCCAGATGGCTGCACCTATGAGAATAATAGGGTGCTTGGGTGCATTACAACGTGGCTGAGAGACTTTTGGAGCATATGTGGAGTGGCTAAATATGTTTTTCACAGCAAATAGTATCATCGAATTCCCCGATGATGAAAACAATAATTGAGTGGTTTTAGAAAGAAAACTGGCTATTTTCCTGAATGAAGCAGGCCCCGAGGTGTATGAAACTCTGAAAAATTTGATTGTTCCCATCAAGCCAAAGGACACATCACTTAGAGATTCTAAGCAAGTTAGAACAACACTACCGTCCTGAGCCCCTGGGAATTGCTGAAAGTTACCGTTTTGGAATACAAAATCAATTACCCGATGAGAGTATCAGTGAGTACATTGTAGCATTAAAAAAGCTATCCATTCACTGTCATTTCGGAAACTATTAGGACCAAGCATTGCGTGACCGCTTTGTTTGTGGGATGAAAAATGAAGCAATCAGAAGAAAGTTGTTGACAACTCTTAACTTGACTTTTGATTTAGCTTGTCAGACAGCTATGTCAATGGATATTACCGACCAATATTCCCGAGAATTTCGTACCATTTCCAGTCATCAGACAATCGAGGTGAATCGCCTGCAGGTTGAAAGTAAAAGGCAGTTGGGCCCCAAGGCCTCAGCAATTGGCTAAGGTAACCGAGCATTGAAGTCATGCTATCGGTGCTTGGGACAACACATTACTCAAAGTTGTCCATATGTGAAGGCAGAGTGTTTCTTCTGCAGGAAAACTGGGCATCTTGCAAAGACATGCTGACTGAAGTGAAAACCAACTTTCAAGGCTATAAGTAGAAATCCCCAGAGATTACATAGCATGGAAGAAAAGCAACAGGGTGAGGAGGTTTTGGAGATGCATGTCATCAGGAGCACAAAGGTATCTCACAGCAATTCACAAAGTACCGTCATCCAAGTTGATGTTACAGGAACCAAGATACCTGTGGAAATCAACACGGTGCATCTGTGAGCCTAGTACCGGAATCGTTACATTTCGACAAATTGCGTGATTTCCCATTGGAGAAATCCAAGGTAGAGCTGCGAGGCTACTCAGGAGACCAAATTCCTGTGGTCAGTCGTATCACCGTACTGGTGAAATACAAGGATCAATTTCAGAGCTTGCCTCTCTTAATAATGGCAAGAGACAAGCCTGCCTTACTAGATAGAAATTGGTTGGGATCACTGAAGCTGGATTGGAGTGAGATTTTTCATGCTGAAATGAGATTTGCATCGAAGGATAATGTCATCAAGAAGTATCCGAAGGTGTTCTGCGAAACAGGCAGTCCGATCCAAGGCTTCAAGGCGAGTGTCCGGGTGCAGAAGGATGCTAGAAAGTTTACTGCAAGCCATGTCCTGTACCATATGCACTCTAGCAGAAAGTTGAGCAAGAACTCAAAAGATTAGAAACTGAGGACAATATATCTAAGATAGACCTATGTAATTGGGCTACACCCATTGTTGTTGTACCTAAGTCAGATGGTAAGGTAAGGTTGTGTGGTGATTATAAAGTAACTGTAAACCAGGTTCAAGAGGGTAATCTCCCCAATACATTGCCAAATGTAGAATCTTCACAGCGCTGACAGATCTTCTCAAAGTTAGATCTCACAAATGCCTACTTACAACTTGAACTAGGTGAGGAGTGCAAGTCATGCTTGACTATAAATACTCATCTATGCCTATATCAATTTAATAGGCTACCATTTGGATTGTCTTCTGCCCCCACCATATTTCAAGGGATGATGAACCAGATTTTGCAAGACATTGAAAGGGTAGTATGTTATTTAGATGACATACTCATTTCAGCACCAAACAGGCAAATCCATAATAACATATTGAATGAAGTGCACAAACGGCTAGAGAAGCACAGAGTACGAGTGACTGCTCACAAATGTGAGTTATTTCAAAACACAGTGGAGTACTTGGGGCACAGAGTAGACAAAGATGGTTTACATCCAACCAAGGGGAAGTTGGATGCAATTAGAAATGCACCCACTTCCAAGAATGTCATGAAACTTAAATCATTTTTGGGTCTTTTAAACTATTATGGGAAGTTCCAACCAAATTTGGCTACACTGAATGAGCTGTTGAAAAAAACAGGTCCGGTGGAAGTGGTCAGAAGAATGCGATGCAGCATTCAAGGAGTATAAAAGCCAGTTCTTAGAGAGCACTATGTTAGTTCACTATGACGTATCTAAGGAGATCAAGCTAGCATGTGACGCTTCTCTGTATGGAGTTGGGGCAGTGATTTCTCATGTACTACATAGTGGGGAGGAGAGACCAATTGCTTTTGCTTCATGCACTCTCCGTGCCAGTGAGCGTAATTATGTGCAGATCGAAAGGGAAACTTTGGCATTAATTTTTGGGGTCAAGAAGTTCCACAAATACTTGTATGGTCATAATTTTACCATCGTTATAGACCATAAGCCCCTGACAGCAATCCTCCATTCAAAGTCCCCAGTTCCAACCTTAGCTGCAGCCCGAATGCAGAGATGGGCTTTGATTTTGTCAGCATACATGTATGACATTGAGTACAGACGATCAGCTGATCACAGTAATGCTGATGCTATGTCCAGGTTGTCTTCCCCATCATAAGTTGCTCCTGATAGGGAAGAAGTGTTCTATTTTTCATACATTGATGAACTGCCAGTCACAGCTAAAGAGACTGGTAGAGCAACCAAACGTGACCCAGTTATGTCAAAGGTGTATGAGTACATAGCAAATGGCTGGCCAAACCAGGTATCTGAGAAAGATATTCATCCATACTTCATTCGTAGGAATGAATTGTCCGTGGATAAAGATTGTATCATGTGCAAGAGTTTGTATACCAAATAAATTCAGGTCCAAATTATTAGTAGATCTTCACGACTAGCACCTGGGAATGTTGTTGTGGTGAAATGGCCACTCTTGAGTCTACTAAGTCCAGCAAGTAAAGAGTTTATTCGAGCAAATGCAAGGGAGTGACCCTCAGTTGCCTGAGATACCATACTCAACAATACAGCGTTTGCAGCATACTTTATAATACACAAGTTACTGTAATTTGGGTTGCTTTGCAATAGTCATAAATCAATACACACTGTTTCAACACTTATCACATGAGCTTCACAACCCAGTTAATCAATGGAGTGTCTCCCATTACCTTAACTCCTACTAGCCCTGATCCTTCCATTCCCATGGCAACCCTGTCTGGCTTTCATTTTCTTTATCTTCTTGTTCTGAACGTAACAATGAATAATTGTTTCCAAGGAGCCAGCTGTCACTAAAGATACCTGTGGTCAAGTATCCCATCATTCCTAGCTGAAGAGCCATTACCATCTACAGTGTTTATTTCAAATATACATTTTACTAACAATTCAAGCATTGGTCTTATACTGTTAGTCTAGCTGTTATAATGTTAGCCTAGCCCCACTTGTCCCACTTCAAATGTGTTTGACCAAGAGTTTTGCACGCAGTTACTTAAGGTGGCCAGATCTAGATAAAGCTATAGAGTACATCATTAGTCAGTGTACAACATATCAATCGGTAAGCAAGAAACCACCATCAGTACCATTACAGCCATGGAAATGACCTTCCAGGGTGTGGCAAAGGTTACATATTGATTTTGCTGAGCTAGGGCAACAATTGTTCATTGTGATTGATACCCATTCGAAGTGGGTAGAGGTGTTTCCAATGCGGAAAATGACAAGAAGTAAAACACTAGACAGTTTATGAAGATTATTTTCTTCATATGGCCTCCCAGAAGAGATTGTGTCTGATAATGGGCCACAATTTTGTTCAGAAGAATTTGCACTGTTCACGAACAAAAATGGTGCGAAACATACCAAGGTTCCTCTGTACCACCCTACTTCAAATGGTGCAGCAAAAGAGCGCACAGTACAAATTGAAAAATGTGCCCTCATCAGGCAATTGTTGGATCCAAATCCAAAGAAACAACAGTTGTCGTTGGACCACAAATTGGCTAATTTTCTAATTACTTATCGTAGTAATACTCATACAACTACTGGTAGACCACCAGCAGTCTCAAACAACAGTCACGAATCAGGTTCTCGTTGTTAAAGCCAAACTTGGCACAGTCAATAGACAAGAAACAATTAAGACAGAAAGAGAATCATGATAGAGGTAGAGTAAGAGAGAAGTGTGAAATTAAATCAGAAGGTTAGAGTGAAGAACCATCACCATAAATGGTTAAAGTGGTTACCAGGAAGAGTGGTGAAGATATGTGCTCCTCGCACATATTTGATAAAGATGTTTGATCATGGAAAGGTTCGGTTTGTTCACATTTATCATATTTTACCTACAGATATGGAAGAAGTTAGAATGATTTGATTATATCTGACTCATCAGATAAGTTGTATTACAAGTACAGTGTAGGCATATCCTACATCAAATATACTAGAAACAAGTCCAAGAGAAAGTCAGAATTTAAGTCCGAGTCAGGCAGACAAACAGTCTGAAGTTGTAGAGAGTTCAAACGTAGATCAAGGGTATCACTTGGAGGAAAACACACCTCAGGCTCAGCCTAGAATGAGTCTTACGTTCGACACCATGTTTGGAAAGTTTTGTTTGAGAGCGAAGGTATCCTTTTCGAAACAGAAAACCAGTGGTTAAGTTTGATTTGTAAATATGGCACAGTAAGTCCGTATCTTTTGTTATGTATAACCATGCAAGTTAAGTATGATGATTTTTATAATTACTACATTAGGGAGGGAGAAATATAATATATAGCTCCACCTAATGCACTAATGTGGTAATGCAGCCATTAAGAACATAAGAACATCAGGACATAAGAAATAGGAGCAGGAATGGGCCATTTGGCCCCTTGAGCCTGCTCCGCCATTTAATAAAATTATGGCTGATCTGATCATGGACCAGCTCCACTTTTCTGCCTGCTCCCCATTACCCTTGACTCCCTTATCGCTCCAAAATCTGTCTATCTGCGCCTTAATTTTATTCAATGACCCAGCCTCCACAGCTCTCTGGGGCAGAGAATTCCATAGATTTACAATCCTCTGAAATAAGAAATTCCTCCTCATCTCAGTTTTAAATGGGTGGCTCCTTATTCTGAGGCTATGTTTCCTAGTTGTAGTTTCCCGTATGAGTGGAAAAATCCTCTCTGCATCCACCTTGTCGAGCCCCCTCATTATCTTATATGTTTCCATAAGATCACCTCATTCTTCTGAACTCCAATGAGTATAGGCCCAACCTACTCAACCTATCTTCATAAATCAATCCCCTCAACTCCGGAATCAACCTAGTGAACCTTCTCTGAACAGCCTCCAATGCAAATATATCCTTCCTTAAATTCGGAGACCAAAACTGTATGCAGTACTCTAGGTGTGGCCTCACAATACTCTGTACAGTTGTAGCAGGACTTCTCTGCTTTTATATATCCCCCTTGCAATAAAGGCCAACATTCCATTTGCTTTCCTGATTACTTGCTGTACCTGCACACTAACTTTTTGTGTTTCATGCACAAGGACTCCCAGGTTCCTCTGTGCTGCAGCACTTTGCAATTTTTCTCCATTTAAATTATAATTTGCTTTTCTATTTTTTCTGCCAAAGTGGATAACCTCACATTTTCCTACGTTATACTCCATCTGCCAAATTTTTGCCCGTTTAGCCTGTCTCTATCCCATTGCAGATTTTTGGTATCCTCCTCACAATTTGCTTTCCCACCCATCTTTGTATCATCAGCAAACTTGCCTATATTACACTTGGTCCCTTCATCCAGGTCATTTATATAGATTGTAAATAGTTGAGGCCCCAGCACCCATCCCTGCGGCACCCCACTATTACTGTTTGCCAACAGGAAAAGGACCATTTATCCTGACTCTCTGTTTTCTGTTAGTTAGCCAATCCTCTATCCATGCTAATATATTACCCCCAACCACGTGAACTTTTATCTTGTGCAGTAACCTTTTATGTAGCACCTTATCGAATGCCTTTTGGAAATCCAAATACATCACATCCGCTGGTTCCCCCTTATCCACCCTGCTCGGTACATTCTCAAAGAACTCCAGCAAATTTGTCAAACATGATTTCCCTTGCATAAAACCATGCTGACTCTGCTTGATTGAATTATGCTTTTCCAAATGTCCCGCTACTGCTTCCTTAATAATGGACTCCAGCATTTTCCCAACAACAGATGTTAGGCTAACTGGACTATAGTTTCCTGCCTTTTGTCTGCCTCCTTTTTTAAATAGGTGCGTTACATTTGCGGTTTTCTATTTCGCTGGGCCTGCCCCAGAATCCAGGGAATTTGGGTAGATTACAACCAATGCATCCACTATCTCTGCAGCCACTTCTCTTAAGACCCTAGGATGTAAGCCGTCCAGTCCAGGGAACTTGTCTGCCTTAAGTCCCATTATTTTACTGAGTACTACTACTTTAGTGATTGTATTAAGTTTCTCCCTACCTATAGCCCTTGATTATCCACTATTGGTTTGTTTTTAGTATCTTCTACCGTGAAGACTGATGCACAATATTTGTTCAACGTCTCTGCCATTTCCCTGTTCTCCATTATTAATTCCCCAGTCTCATCCTCTAAGGGACCAACATTTATTTTAGCCACTCTTTTCCTTTCTATGTACCTATAGAAACTCCAACTATCTGTTTTTATATCTTGTGCTAGCTTACTTTCATAATCTATCTTCCCTCTCTATCATTTTTTTAGTCGTTCTTTACTGCCTTTTAAAAGTTTCCCAATCCACTAGTCTTGGCCACATTGTACGCCCTTGTTTTCAATTTGATACCATCCCTTATTTCCTTGGTTAGCCACGGATGTGTCTTGCAGTCTTTCCTTCTCATTGGGATATATTTTTTTTATGAGTTATGAAATATCTCCTTAAATGTCTGCCACTGCTCATCAACTGTCCCACACTTTAATCTATTTCCCAGTCCACTTTAGCGAACTCTGCCTTCATAACTTTGTAGTCTCCTTTATTTAAGTTGGTTTGAGATCCAATTTTCTCACCCTCCAACTGAATTTGAAATTTGACTGCTGTATATAATAAAAAAGGTCAGGTCACCTGACAAGTTCCAGAGTTGAAGCCATCTTGTATTTGTGATGTCGTAAGGAAGATATCACATTTGCAATTTAACTTTAAAAAAAAATGGCAAACATCTCCAGCCTTGTCATTACTCAATTTCTTTACTATTGAGCATATATGATGTAGGAAAATTGATAGGATATTTCAGGCTAGTTATCACTGAACAGTGTTGATGTTGCACAAACATTTTGTTTCTATTTTGAAAGGCATTCTGGAACCTAGTGATGAATTTCAATTCTGGACAGAAGTTGCTGCAACTGATAAATCAGACAGAAAGGAGAGAGCCCAGCATTTTGAAGAACTATTTCAAACAATTGCACAGGTTGTTTTCCAACAAAAAAAGTTGTCAGTTAAGATATGTTGCATGTTTTAAACCTTTTTTGATGTAAAATTTACTGCTAGTGTAACAAAGAATGCAATACTGTATATTGAAAGTTTATTCACCAAACTGAGCTAATAGTATATGTAGAATCAATGTTTTTGAGCACATGACCTTTGGTGAAGTGCTGAACAAGTTTTATGTGTTGGAAATCCTTTTCATCTGATTAAATAAATAGGTCTGTAATTCTCAGATGTAAAGTTTGCACCTGGCTTGGTGTTTCACTGGCTTCACATTATTCGTTCCCCCATGCTGCTCACTTCCTAGCCTCTGATTTAGTTATATTTATGCCAAGTGAGCAGCGCTTAAACTATAAAGCCACTTTTAGTATAGCATAAATTAATATTTGTTTAATCACATTTCTCTTTTTTCTTAGCAGTACAACAATTTGGACACACTTTCTTTGGCTGATGTGGTGGATTTGGTTGAGATTACTCGTGATACCGTGGATGATGTATGGAGACAAACTGAGCATGATTTTTACCCAGAGTCACGTATGCGCCATCTGTTGGATGTCATAGGTATTGTCCTTGAAAGAATAAATAACTGCTTGTACAAGCACACAATCTATAGACCTGGATCCAATTTTAAATTGTCAGACTTTTTTGTGTCATGGGGAGACATCTAAAAGTTCCATTAGTGTCTGAGAGCTAGAAGTCCTTGATGAAATTATTTCACATTTTATATTAATTTGCTCATCTGGGATTGTGGAATGGTTCTGCACCTTAGACTTTCACAGGATTTTGACACGACAAAAATATAATTGTGCATATCTGTTTTGTAGATATTTTGCTGTGAATTTGAAAAGCTTCCTGATTTAGTAAGAATGGTGTTTGGATTGGAGAAAGATTTAAAACATGGCCTGTATGTGTCCCATTAGAAATTTTAAATGATGTGCATTCCAACATCATGTTGTTCTGACATTTATCTGATATCACTTGTCGAAGAAACAGATTTCTAGCCATTGCTGTGAGTGACCAAGTAGACCTAAGTTGATGAGCATTACTGTTTGGTGGATATGTATTTCCAATTTTATGAGATTACATTTTGTAATGTTCTGATGGTTTTCCTGGTTTAAAAAGGGCAAATGATTAACTTTAGAATATCACAGTTTAAAACAGCGGGAGTCTGAGCCAGAGCGGGCAGTTTAAAAGCGCGGCGAAAAAAAAAAAATCAAAGAGTGACGTCATAGGAGAGCAGGTAGGTGATTGGTTGGCAAGTATTACAGTTTTTCTTTGCTTTCTAAGTTAGGGAAGGGGTTAAATCAAGAGCTGAGAAACAGTAACTTGCTAGTACTTAGTAAATTAATTTAGAATAGATAAAATAATTTAACAATAAAACTAAAATATCGATTTGAATAAAAACTTTGATTCATTAATAAATAAAACAAGGTGAGAGATGGCAGGGTAGGCGCTGTGTTGTAACTGTGGCATGTGGGAGCTGGCGGAGAGCATCATGATTCTGAGCAACTACATCTGCAGGAAGTGTCTGCAACTCGAGGAACTTCGGCTCTGAGTTGATGAGCTGGTGTATGAGCTGCAGACATTGCGATGTATCAGGGAGGGAGAGTTTCCTGGACACTTGCATCCAGGAGGCAGTCGCATCCCTTAGGTTAGATACTGGTACAGGTCTGGTTAGTGGTCAGAGATAGGATGGTGTGACTGCAACTCAGGCAGATAAAGGGACTCCAGGTGCAGTGCTGGATAAGCCTCAGCCTTTGCCCTTGTCCAACAGCTTTGAAGTTTTTGCTGCCTGTGTGGATGAGGGAAAAGTCTGCAGGATGGATGAGCAGGCTGACCATGGCACCATGGTGCAGGAGGCCATTCAAGTGGGGGGAGGGGGGGAAGTGAAAGTGAATGTAGTTGTGGTAGAGGACAGTATAGTCAGAGGGATAGATACAGTTCTCTGCAGCCATGACAGGGTGTTCTGGTAGGTTGTGTTGCCTGCCCGGTGCCAGGGTGAAAGACATCTCCTCGCGGCTGGAGAGGAACGTGGAATGGGAAGGGTAGGATCCAGTTGTCGTGGTCCACATAGGAACCAACGACATAGGTAGAACTAGGAATGAGATTCTACTGAAAGAGTTTGAGGAGTTGGGGTCCAAATTAAAAAGCAGAACCTCAAAGATAATAATCTCTGGATTGTTACCTGAGCCATGTTCCAATTGGTATAGGGACACGCAGATTAGAAAGTTAAATGCATGGCTCAAAGTTTGTTGTGGGAGGCAGGGGCCTTGCTTCATGGGGCACTGGCACCAGTACTGGGGAAAGAGCTGTTCCGTTGAGATGGGCTCCACTTGAACCAGACTGGAACCAGTGCCCTGGCGGATCAAATAACTGGGGCAGGACACAGGGCTTTAAACTAAGAAGGCGGAAGGGGTTGGGGTTGGCTGGGAGGATTCATGAAAGTAAATTTAAACGCAGCAAGAGAAATGTCAAGGCTCTGGAGCAGAGCAGAGTTTTGGGTAAAAAATAGCAGTGTGTGTCTGGAAGGGACAGAGAGACTAACAAAGTTAATAGAGCATCACTGATTTAGGTGACATCAGGGAAAAATAGGAACAGTCAAAGTTAAAGGCGCAATATCTGAATGCTCGAAGCATTCGCAACAAAACAGATGAATGAACAGCACAGATAGAAATGAATAGATCTGATCTAATAGCTATTATGGAGACGTGGTTGCAAAGTGACCAAGGTTGGGAACTAAATATTCCAGGATACTTAACTTTTAGCAGAGATAGGCAAAATGGAAAAGGAGGAGGGGTAGCCCTGATAATAAAGGATGGGATAAAGACAGCAGAGAGAAAGGATCTTGGCTTGGAAAATTAAGAAGTTGAATCAGTTTGGGTGGAACTAAGAAACAGCAAGGGACAGAAAACATTGGTGGGGAGTTGTTTGTAGGCCCCGAACAGTAGTGGTAATGTAGGGCACAGTATAAATCAGGAAATTAGAGGCACATGTAACAAGGGTAATACAGTAATTATGGGGGACTTTAATCTACATATAGACTTGGCAAACCAAATATGCAGTAATAGTGCAAAGGACGTATTCATGTAATGTATACAAGATGGTTTTCTAAATCAGTATGTTGAGGAACCAACTAGGGAACAGGCTATCTTAGATCTAGTATTGTGAAATAAGAAAGGGTTAATTAATAATAAGAACATAAGAACATAGAAATAGGATCAGGAGTAGGCCACATGGCCCCTCGAGCCTGCTCTGCCATTTAATACGATCATGGCTGATCCGATCATGGACTCCGGTCCACTTCTTTGCCCTCTCCCCATAACCCCTTATTCCCTTTTTGTTTAAGAAATTGTCTATTTCTGTCTTAAATTTATTCAATGTCCCAGCTTCCAAAACTCTCTGAGGCAGACAGATTTACAACCCTTGAGAAGAAATTTCTCCTCGTCTCAGTTTTAAATGGGCGGCCCCTTATTCTAAGATTATGCCCCCTAGTTCTAGTCTCCCCTATCAGTGGAAACACCCTCTCTGCATCCACCTTGTCAAGCCCTCTCATAATCTTATATGTTTTGATAAGATCACCTATCATTCTTCTGAATTCCAATGAGTAAAGGCCCAACCTACTCAACCTTTCCTCATAAGTCAACCCCCTCATCTCCGGAATCAACCTAGTGAACCCTCTCTGAACTGCCTCCAAAGCAAGTATATCTTTTTGTAAATATGGAAACCAAAACTGCATGCAGTATTCCAGGTGTGGCCTCACCAATACCCTGTCTAACTGTAGCAAGACTACCCTGCTTTTATACTCCATCCCCTTTGCAATAAAGACCAAGATTCCGTTGGCCTTCCTGATCACTTGCTGTACCTGCATACTATCCTTTTGTGTTGTATGGTACAAGTACCCCTCGGTCCTGCTGTACTGCAGCACTTTGCAATCTTTCTCCATTTAGATAATAACTTGCTCTTTGATTTTTTTTCTGCCAAAGTGCATTACCTCACACTTTCCAACATTATACTCCATCTGCCAAATCTTTGCCCAGTCACTTAGCCTGTCTATGTCCTTTTGCAGATTTTTTGTGTTCTCCTCACACATCTTTGTATCGTTAGTGAACTTGGCTACATTGCACTCCCTTCTTGTAGTAAACGGGCCTTGAGGGAAGAGTGACCATAATATGATAGAATTTTAAAGTGATTTAGTTAAATCTGAAACTAGGGTCTTAAATCTAAACAAAGCAAACTACGTAGGTATGAGGGGCGAGTCAGCTAGGGTAGATTGAGAAACGACATTAAAAGTTATGACAGCAGACAAGCAATGGTTAGCATTTAAAGAATTAATACATAATTTACAACAAACATACATTCCTTTAAGGCATAAAAACCCCACAGGAAAAGTGGTCCAACCGTGGCTAATAAGAGAGGTGAAAGATGGTATTAGATCAAAGGCAGAGGCTTATAATGTCACCAAAAAGAGCAGGAAGGCTGAGGATTGGGAGGATTTTTGAATTCAGCAAAGAAGGACTAAGAAATTGATTAAGAAAGAGAAAATAGCATGAGAATAAATTAGTAGGAGACATAAAAACAGAGGATAAAAGTTTCTATAGGTATGCAAAAAGGAAAAGATTAGGAAAAGAAAATGTGGGTCCCTTACAGGCTAAGACAGGAGAAATTATAATGGGGACTAAGGAAATGGCAGAGAAATTAAACAAATACCTTGTGTCTGTCTTCTATAACTAGTGCACTGCTGCAAGGATTGTGCTTGGGCCCCAGCTATTCACAATGTATATCTATGATTTGGATGAGGGGACCAAGTGTAATATATCCAAGTTTGCTGATGATACAAAGCCAGGTGGGAATGTAAGTTGTGAGGAGGATGCAAAGAGACTTCAAGGGGATATAGACAGGCTAAGTGAATGGGCAAGAACATGGCAAATGGAATATAATATGAAGAAATATGAAGTTATCCACTTTGTTGGAAAAATAGAAAAGCAGAGTTTTTTTTAAATGGTGAGAGATAGAAAAATGTTGGTGTTCAGAGGGACCTGGGTGTCCTTGTACACGAATCACTGAAAGTTAACATGAAGGTACAGCAAACAATTAAGAAAGCAAATGGTATATTGGTCTTTATTACAAGAGGATTTGAATATAAGAGTAAAGACATCTTATTGCAATTATATAGGGCCCTGGTGAGACCGCACCTGGAGTATTGTGTACAGTTTTGGTCTCCTTGCCTAAGGAGAGGGAGGGAGTGCAACAAAGGTTCACCAAACTGATTCCTGGGATGGGGGGGGATTGTCCTATGAGGAGAGATTGAGTAGACTGGGCCTATATTCTCTAAAGTTTAGAAGAATGAGAGGTGATCTAATTAAAACATACTAAATTCTTACAGGGCTTGTTGGGGTAGATACAGGGAGGATGTTTCCTCTGGCTGGGGAGTCGAGAACCAGTGCTCACAGTCTCAGAATAAGGAAGAAGTTGGCCATTTAGGACTGAAATGAGGTGAAACTTCTTCACTCAGAGGGTGGTGAATCTTTGGAATTCTCTACCGTAGAGGGTTGTGGAGGCTCAGTCTTTGAGTATGTTCAGGACAGCGATCGATAGATTTTTGGATATTGAGGGAATCAAGGGATATGGGGACAGTGCAGGAAAATGGATTTGAGGTAGAAGATCAGCCATGATCTTATTGAATGGCGGAGCAGGCTTGAGGGGCTCCCAATTCCTATGCTCTTATGTTGTTAATGCTTGGGCGTATCCTGAAGAGTTTAGGGCTTTTAATTGTTTGCCTCTTCCTCTGGGAAAGTTCCCAGTTTCCGTTCCGCATCCTCAATAATTAAATGGTCAGATAGTAAAACTTACTGAGTGGTTATTTATTGATGTAAATGTATGTCCTATTGCTCCATTGCACCATGCATTGAAGATCAGTCTATGTTAGATTTGGTTTCAAAGACTAAAACAGTAACTCTGTAGCACAGTGAATAATGCTTCCATGTGCTGGACTAAGTGTGGTAGCCTGACGTTATGTGACAACATCTTTCCAAGCTATCCTGTTATGAAAATGTGGTGTAAAGTTGTTTGATAAACACTTGGATACCTGTATTAGGATGTTGCAGAGAGTTGTAAAGTTTTATTGTTGCTGTTGTCTTAAAAATAATAAACTTTATAAATACGAAACTTTTAATTTCCCGTGTTTTGTTTTCTCTAGGAAATACTTTGGGTAGATTTGTACAGAAAACTCTTATGCAGTTAAATTTATGGAGAGATGCTTTCCACATTGTGAAAGAAAGCCTCAGATCTGGCATCACCATTTGTGAACAGTGGGTGGCAGCATGTGATCACCTGACTGGACAGCTGTGGCGACGCTACACTCCTCATCAGTGGAGAAATGAGAAATATTATCCGGAGTCATTGGGTAAACTTGCCAAACGGCTTGAAGAGGTACAGTGCAATAAATCTTAATTTTTCTTCATTGTTTCTAAAAATGGTATGTTTTTACTTTGAACCTTGTACATTACTGCGAAAGGAAATCATTATACATATAATGCTAAAACCAGCAATCGCAAAGTCGCATTGAGAAAAATGATGAAACATTCTTTTCAGGCTGCCGTAAGTCTTGTAGTTTTCAACTGTTCTGTATTGAAGTTATGATTGTTTAACGTTCAGTATTGGCAGCAACATTTTGGAACATATACATTCATCAGAAAAAGTTTATTGAGCACAAAACAAATGGTTACATTTTGCTTACAAATCATAAATGGCAATAATATACGCACATGGTAATATACTCACAAAATTTAATGTGTTATATTATAAAATAACCTACTGATGTATTGCATTCCTACACTGGGCCATTCGACAGAGAAGAATGTGGTGTCTATCTCATGATTAGTTACCTGGCGAGTTCTTGATTTTAGCTAAGCTATCTGGGAGAAAATCTGGCAGACAGGAAGAAGATAGAGTACTTCTCTAGAGAGAGGTTGGAGTGCAGGCAACTGCACTTCCTAATGAATAATTGCTATTGCGCTCTAGCAGTTGGTATTGTTGTCTGAAAGCTATGTTCCCAAAAGTATAATTAGAGATTTCAGAATAGATCTCCCATCACTCCTTTATTTTGGTAATGGCTAAAAAGAGAGGCAAACTAGCTTGCGAAAGGGAGGGAGAGTGCACAGGTTGCATCGTTGTAAAAGAGGTATCCATCAGTTCTGTGTCTGGTAGCCAAGGGGCAAAAGATTACTAATAATTGTGCTAAAGAGTTTGTTGTAATTATTGTAGATGAATTAAACTTTTCAATACCAAATGTCATTTATTGTTCTTGCATAGAATCATCCTAAATTTTCAATCAATTGATCGAAAAATACACAAGGCTGGATTTTTGGCTTTCACCCGTTTTCGGGTGCAATTCGCGGTGGAGCCAAAAGTTTAGCGCCGGGTTAACATTAGCGCTAGAACGAGGAACTTTCGCTGAATGAAAGTTCACGAGGAGCATTAACGTTAACTCCTGTGTTGCACCACAGACTTTGTGCGCTGGAGCCAAAGGTTCTGGCGCTGAAAAAATCGGCCATTCTGCGCATGCACAATTTTTCTTTTTTTTTTCTTCCTGCACCTCTAGTCTGGTCTCCTGTCACAAACGCTAATGCAGGGCGCAGCTGCGCAGTACAACCAGGGCTGAACCAGCCATTTTACATTTCAATTTTGATCATTGAGGACAACGATTCCAGACAGCGTGGCAGGTGATTCAGCCACGAGGCAATGAAGCTCTAGTGGGGGCTGTGGAAAGAAGATGGCGGGAGTTGCGACTTCGGGGTGGTTCTAGACCAATGCCATCGATATTTTAAAGTATTTGGATGGAAATCGCTGAGGAGGTCTTTGCCGCAAACACCATGGTCCGGACTGGCACATAGTGCCAAAAGAAGTTTAATGATCTGACAAGGGTTGTCCAAGTGAGTACAATTTTAATTCATGCACTCCTTCATTACTTCAATTATAAAGCTGACACACACTATTTGTTTTCATGCTGTTGGTACCTCTCAGCACTCTGTGGGTTGTCTCCTAAAATGCATGACGCATAGGTAGGCTTAGATCGACGGCCTATTTGCCATGAATGATCTTTACACATTATTAAGATTGCTTTCTGAGATCTCATAAGATAACTCCCCACTTCGATGTCCTCCTGATGAACCACGTGCAACTTCCAAGGTCATTAAACAGAGGACTCTATTACACTCAGATAGTATGGTATAAGTGCTTTGGTGGCTATCTGTGCCACAAGAGCAGATGGACCCTCTTGTAACCATTTCTATTTTCATCTTTGCAGGCAAAGAAATCTCATAATCGCCGCAAGCAGGTGTGGATAGGCGGCGGTCCGCCTCAGACCCTGCCACTCACTGACATTGAGGACAGAGTGGCAAGCCTCATTAGCGTCACAAGTTGGGCAGCTGCCATTGGGGGCGCTGACACCCGTTTGGATACTGAGGGTAAGTCCTGCACACTCCCTGGCCTGAGTTGGGGCAATGTCCTGCAGTATCTCTGGACTAGAGAAAATGGAGTAGCCTGTGCTATGCGACCTTCCTCATGTCACCCTGCCCCCTCCCCTGCTGCTAACCACTCATCTGTTGCTTTCTACTTCCAGATGACCAGCCACAGGCGCAGCATCTCTCAAGAGACCACTCCACATTAGGCCATCGTCAGGAAGAGGAGGGTACCGATGAACCGACTCTGGGGCAGCATCAATAGACTCCTGTTCTGCCACTCAGCTCCTCTGAGGACAATGTGACGTTCTCAGTTCGACGAATCCGAGACTCCTGGGAGCAGTGAGGTGCAGCAACGCAGTGCTGAGGTTGGATCCCGCATGCCATCTCTCCGGAGGGTGAGTCGGCAAAGTCGGCCTGCTGACAGACAGGCAGACGTGGAATTGGACATGGTAGGAATTCCAGGGAGAGCTTCCAGATCAGCCGTCAGCTCCTTGATGTCTTGGGTAGGTTTCCCGCAAGCATCGACCGTCTGAAAGCGACCATTACGGAGGTAGGGTCGCAGATTGTCAGTGCGAGCCCTGATACCAGCGAGGCCATCAATGCCCACACGAGGCTGGTAGCCTCCAACAGTGACAATGGTCCCAGAGAGTGTGGCGCGAACCCTTGCAGAATATATGGCGCATCACAGGCTCTGCTTCAGCTTGGGCAGGTGATTCAATCCATACCCGCCATACTCTCTGCGTTCCTCACTGTTACACCCAAACCACCTGTGACTGGCAACACCGATGAAGAGGCTAGCCAGTCAGAAGCCAGGCCTTCCACACCACGAGCTGGTCCAGTGTGTCCCCAGACAGCATCTTCATTGTCTCTTCTCTAACACAACAGTGCGCTGGCAGCTTTACTGCACGCCATCTTGGTGCCACTTTGAGTAGGAGCAGCAGGCAAGGGAGGGTGATAAGAGGAAGGGGTGGAAAAGACGTTGGGAAAAAATAGTGGGGCAGGATATGTTGCTGCATTATGTTGTTGATGCTGGATGCATCGTATGTTTTATGTTACAGTATTATTGTTACAGATTATGTTATAGTATCACACTGGATTATGTTCTCATGATGATGAATTATCACACTGCTGGATAAAGTTCATTTTATTTTTAAGTCTCATAATAATGACGACAATGTTTAGAATGTTACAATGTTTAATAAATTTTTTTCACCTTAACCATTCCTGTGTCGTGTCTAATTTACAGAATAAGAGGGGGAATAGTCAACATGGTGGGATAGAGTGGCCAATCAATGGTCAAACATGCCGTTCACTCTTCAAGCAAAGCGTTCAATTATGAGCTGCTGATGTGAGGCTTTTGCAGCGGCGCAATTTCCACGATGCCTCCCCTGTGGTTGTGGTGGGGATGGTGGTGGCATGTTTCCTCGCCAGTTTCCTCTTCCTTGTCTTCCTTCTCCCCTCCCCGCCCCCCATCCCTCGCCCCTCTCTCCTGAGGTGTTTCTGCAATCTCCATTGGCAAATCCTGTCCTCTCAAGATGGCTAAGTTGTGTAGCATGCAGCACACCGCAATGAACTCCGAGACCTGCTGAGGGGATTATTGCAGGCAGCCTCCTGAGTGGCTCATGCATCAGAAGCGCTGCTTGAGCACTTCAATTGTCTGTTCGAAAATGTTGCGTGTGGCTGCATGGCTCATTATAGCGATGCTCGGCTTCTGTCTGAGGGTTCCGGAGGGGGGTGATCATGAGCCAGGTGGCGAGGCTGTAACCTTTGTCTCCCAGCATCCCTCTGGCCTTGTGGTTGACGCTGGAACATGTGTGAGACACATCTCGCAAGATGAAAGCATTATGGATGCTCCCTGGATATTGGGCATTGACTGCCATGATGTGCTGAGTATGGTCGCAGACGATCTGTATGTTCATGGAGTGGAATCCCTTTCGGTAAACCTCTGGATTCTGTAAAGGTGCACGCAGGGCAATGTGCGTACAGTCAAGGGCCAGCATATCATCAAAAACCTACAGCCCTCTCATTTTGGGTTTCCTTGGTCATTAGGAAGTTTATGAAGTCCATCCTGTGTGCGGATAGTGCAGTAGTCACCTAGCAAATGCAGCAATGTGTAGTGTGCTGCGAGATGGAGCATATGTCCCGCACTGATGCCTGAAAGGAGCCAAAGGAATAGAAGGCAAGTGCCACTGTCACCTTCACCTCAACAGGCAGTGCAATCCTGTTGCCGCTGGTAGGCTGTAGTTTTGACTGTATGAGCTGGCATTTCTCTGTGAGCACCTCTTTTCAGATGCGCAGCCTTCCAACACACTGTGCCTCAGAACTGCAGGTATGAGCGCTGCTTCCTGTAAATTTGTGGGGGTAAGGCCTCCTCCCCATACGCCTGCGACATCTTAGATTATGTTGAAAATTATCATCAATAAACCACCTTCCAGCTCGACGCCGTATAAATCTAGCAGCCAGGATTTATGTCTACATAGAATAGCCCCCATCTTTAAAATGTCCTTAAATGTCCTTTAAAACAAACTATAAACTCACATAAACTTCACAATCAAAAGTATACAGTAACGCAGTGTTCTACTCCCAATCCTTTTAATCACTCTATACTCCGACTTTCTCTTCCGTTTTGAAGATGGTGCCATTAGCACCAGTGTGCCCTGGGTCCAACTGCTTTTTTTCTGGCGGGTTCCCGGGCGGACCCTAAATCAGGCGATATGCTTGAAAATTGCGGCAGGGGTGTATCGTAGTGATGCACGATGATTTACGTAATCCAAACGGTCAAAGCAGCGGGCTGGCGCTAAGTTTCAGCGCCGCCACAGAACCATTGCTGAAAATTCCGCCCAGGCTCAAAATTTTGTGCGCCTCATTTCACGCCAAAAAAAAATCGTATTTGCGCCCTGCCAAGGTGCTAAATTAGGCGCAAATGAGCTCATTGCTGTTTCTGGGACCTTGCTGTGTGCAACTCGCTGCCGCGTTTGCTACGTTACAAAAATGACTACGCTTCAAAAGTACCTAATTGGCTCGAAAACACTTTGGAATATCCTGAGGTCATGAAAGGTGCTATATAATGCATTTCTTTTTTCTCCCTCCCTGCCTGCTAGACATTTACCATAACCAGAATTAGATTTCCATGACAACTGCAGTACGGGATATATATTATATTCAGTACAGGTAAACAAGACAGCAGTGCTCTGGCAGCCTTCCTGCACGCCCTGGGCAGCAGGCATGGGAGGGGGATGAAGGGAAGGACAGGAGGGGAGGGGGGCAAAAGACGGTGGCAAACCATAGTGGGGCAGGATGCAGCTTATTATTTCCTTAAAGTGTCATACTGCAGGATGTAGGTTATTTTGTATTTATCACAATGCAGGATGTACATAATTAGTTTGTGTATTGATCACGATGCAGATGATTATTTTGATTGAGTTTCACAATCAAGGATACAGATGCAGATGAATATTTATTTTATTTATGACAATTCAGGGTGCAATGTTACAATGTTGAATAAATGTTTGCTTAATCTTAACCATTCCTGTCTAGTGTCTCATTTGCAGAATAAGAGGGGGAATAGCAACATGGTGGGATAGAATGGCAAGGTAATGCTCAAACGTGTCGGTTAGTCTTGAAGCAAAGCATTCAATTATGAGCTGCCGATGTAAGGCTTTTGTAGCAGCGAAACCTCCATGATGCCTCCCCTGTGGTGATGGTGGTGGCATGGTTTCCTCGCCAGGCTCCTCTTCCTTGTCTTCCTGCACCTCCTCCTCCCCGCCCCCCCCCGGGCCCTTTCTCCTGAGGTGGTCCTGCAATCCCCATTGACAATTCCTGTCCCCCCTTGATGGATAAGTTTTGTAACGTGCAGTACACCACAATGAACTTGTGCTGAGGGGAGTATTGCAGACAGCCTCCAGAGTGGTCCAGGTATCAGAAGCGCTGCTTGAGCATTCCAATTGTCTGTTTGACGATGTTGCATGGCACTCACTATAGCGATGCTCGGCTTCTGTCGAAGTGGGGTCATGAGCCAGGTGACGAGGCCGTAACCTTTGTCCCCGAGCATCCAGCTCTGGCCTTGTGGTTGACACTAAAACATGCGTGAGACACTGCTCTCACACAAGATGAAAGCATCATGGATGCTCTCTGGATATTGGGCATTGACTGCCATGATGCGCTGAGTATGGTCGCAGACGATCTGAACGTTCATGGAGTGGAATCCCTTTTGGTTTCGTAAAACCTCTGCATTCTGTAAAGGTGCTTGCAGGGTGATGTACGTACAGTCAAAGGCACCCTGAACCTTGGGGAAGCCAGAAAATCATCCCAAACCTACAGCCCTCTCATTTTGGGTTTCCCTGGTCATTGGGAAGTTTATGAAGCGCATTTTGCATGCGTACAGTGCATTAGTCACCTGGCAAATGCAGCAATATGCAACGTGCTGCAAAATGGGGCATATGTACCGCGCTAATGTCTGAAAGGAGCCGGAGGCAATGAAGGCAAGTGCCACAGTCACCTTCACCTCAACAGGCAGTGCAGTCCTGTTGTTGCTGGTAGGCTGTAGGAGCTGGCATATCTCTGTGACCACCTCTTTTCGGAAGCGCAGTCTTCTAACGCTCAGAGAGCTTGGAGGTATGAGCGATGTCCCCTATAACCTCTTGGGGGGGAGGGGGAGGCTTTCTCCCCATATGTCTACGACCGCTTTGATTCCGTTGCAAATGATCAACAATAAGCCGCCTTCCAGATTGAAGCCGTATGGCAATAGCAGCCAGGATTACTGGCTCCCAACCTAGCATGCCTCCCGCCATCTTTTAAAGTGTCCTTAATTGTCCTTTATAAACTATAAACTTTGTAAACAAACTAGAAACTCACATAAACTTCACAATCAAAAGTATGCAGTAATGCAGCATTCTTCTCCCAACTGCGACTTTCTCCTCTGCTTTCAACATGGCACCGTTAGCACCTGGTGCGCCCTAGGTCCGCCTGGTTTTTCTGGGCAGGTTCTCGGGCGGACGCTAAATCGGACGAAGAGCTCAAAAGTTCCGCCTGGGGTGCAAGCGCAGAAATGTACAATGATTTATGTCATCCCAACGGTCAAAGCAGCGGCGGGGCGGTAAGTATTAGCGCCACCGCAAAACCATTGCCGCAAGTTCCGCCCGGGCGCAAAGTCTTGTGCGCCTTGTTTCACACCCAAAAATAATTTTTGCGCCCCACCGAAGCGCTAAATGGGGCACAAATCAGCCAGCAATCCAGCCTACAGAAGTTACAACACAAAGTGACCATTCGGCCCAACCAATCCGTGTCAACGTTCACACTCCATGCAAGCAAATAGGTTTAATTATTTTTACCTGCCTTGTTCCCGTGTCCCTTTATCTCCATTTCCCTCATCCACCTATCCAATTTTGGCTGGTCTCCTATTCTGCATTGTATTATAGTTCTTATTTTTCAGTTCAGCCACTAATATTTTCCCTTTTGTGAGGCTGTAGAATTCATTTTCAGGGTTAGTGGTTGACGCAAAAATTATTTCAACTTTCAATATGAGATTGGATAGGTGGATGAAAGGGAAGAGGTTAAAGGGATATCAGAACAGGGTGCATAAATGTGATTAGAACTGTTTGCTCATGTAGAGGGTAAATGCTGACATGGATTGATTGGGCCTATTTCCACGTTGTAACTTCTATGTATTTTTATGTACTCTGGGCTAGATGTAGTCCTCTGTTCGAACAAAGCTGACAAAAATCAAGTCAATAAAGCACACGAAAATTAACATCACGGTAAACAATTTTTATCAATTGTTTTGCAGATTCAAACTAGTAGAGCTATCCATGAAAAGCTTATGCGGCTCTTACCAGCTGGAGAACAGCAATTGCTTCACAACGCCCAGGTTTTTGAGTCCTTTGCTGGACTGAATCCAGTTCAATATAATCCTTACACTGAGGTTTGTTATACTTTACTTCTTATTTTGAATAAGCTCAATATTATGTATGTTATCTGTGCAACATGGAATTATTGCATTTTCTAGCCACTGTGGAAAGCTGCTGTAGCCCAGTACGAACGTTCAATAGCTCCTTCAGAGCAGAAAGTCGCAAGCAAGCTGAAAGTCTTTATTGTGGAGGTTCAAGATAATCCCCAACAGGTAAAACAGATAGTATTACATGTTCTGATAATTTTTCTAATCAAATTACTATGAATCAGAAACCTGTCAAAACCAATATTTTTAAATATGTTGTACATGGAAGTTAAAACTCGGAACCAGACCATTCGGCCATATCAGTCTGTGCCAGTGTTTATCCTCCATAAGAGCAAATGGTCTTAACCGATAAGGGAATAAGGGGTTATGGGGAGCGGGCAAGGAAGTGGACCTGAGTCCATGATCGTATTAAATGGCGGAGCAGGCTCGAGAGGCCATATGGCCTACTCCTGCTCCTATTTCTTATGTTCTTATTATGTTCTTATAATTACCTAACCTATTATTGTATCCTTCATCCCTTTTTACTTAATTCACCTATCGAATCTAATCTAATCTTGAATGTTGACATAGTTTCTGCCATAACCACAACCCTCATACTCACATTATCTGTGTAAAGAAGTTTCTCTTGCTGTCTGTTCTAAATATCTGACATTCAGGCTGGAATTTTCCCACTGCGGGATTGGAGCCGGGTCAGTAGCAGAAATTGCAGAAAATGGGAGCGTGTCGGGAATGCGCCATCATCCTGCCTCCTTGTGCCATTAACTCTGGCGCGTTTGCCAGTGTGCCACGACCTGAACGGCAGAGGCGGGCAATCTAGTTAATCTTTATTGAAACCTTGTTGTGAGACCCTTAACAAGGATTTTAAGCAGATCTTTTGAATTTCACTGAATGACCATAGGAATCACACAGCTCGGGGACCACGTTTGTCAAACTGAAGTGAAAGTTTAGTGGCCATTGAGTGAGGTCATTAATGCACAACATGGAAATCTCAATAAATACTCTCACATGAGACCATTACTTGCTGAAGAGAAAGGCTCTTTCTGACTATTTTGAGCACAGATTTAGGTGTTTAGAGTTTGCAAGTCTTTTGTGCAACCTCTGAAGCCACTCTCACCACATTGCTACTAACTATCACAACATTGACAGATTGCTTCTATGATCTCTGCTTGACCTTCCATCTGGTGTATCAGTATGGGTTCCGTTTACACTGTCTCACCTTGGTCCTCAGAATCAGACCAGGATGAGCCCTAACTCCAGCAGTAGCAGGCACATCAGCAGCACCAACATCAACAACGTTCTCCTCGACGACCTGATGCGCCACAGGACAGAGGACAGGACAGGGCTGCGACATGCCGGAGGTGATACCCCCAATACGATATACAAGCAGAGAGTGAACTTCCTCAAAATGACCGAGCAGCAGTGCCAAAGGAGGCTCAGGCTAGCGCGCCAGCTCATCGCAGATATTTGCAGCTTGCTGGAGTAAGACCTGCTGTCCAGAGGAGTTGGTGAACACGCCTTGCCAGTGGCCGTCAAAGTCATCATCACCCTCAACTTCTTCGCCTCCAGCTCGTTACAGGGATTTGCAGCAGACATTTGTGCCATCTTGCAGTCGGCCACCCACAGGTGCATCACATATGTCACCGACGCTATGTTTGACAAGTCAGCCAATTATGTGAACTTACAAAGCCAGTGCTACTGAGCGGGTACTGGGCTTTGTCGCTCTGGCAGGCTTCCCATGGGTGCAGGGCATCATCGACTGCACACATGGCCATGAAGGCACCCCCACATCACCCAGGAGTGTTTGTGAACCGCAAGGGCTTCCATTCCCTCAATGTGCAGCTGTTCTGAAACCACAGGAAGATCATCATGCATGTGTGCGCCAAATTCCCTGGCAGAGTCCACGTCTCTAAGCCATATAGGAGGGCGAATATCACTACTGCCTTGTAGACCATGAGCTTGGTGCCGGGTTTGAGGTTCTGGTCTTCAAACACTCTTCCTCAGGCGACTGAAGGCTGCGCTGGCGCACTGAAGGTTGGACCGAGGCAGTCAGGGCCCGCTGGAAGGAGCACTTCGAAGATCTCGTTAACCGAGACTCTGTATTTGACACGAGCATCCTCGACTTCATCCCGCGTCATGCTACCCGCCGCCATCTCAGCAAAACCCCAGACCTGCACGAGGTAGAAAAGACCATCGTCAGCTCAAGAACAAGAAGGAGCAAATGGAATCCCTGCTGATGCACTAAAGTATGGTGGAGAAGCACTATTGGTACAAATACATGACCTCATCTCTTATCTGGAAGGAGGAGAGCATGCCAGGATATCTCACAGATGCCGTAATCGTGACCACCGTCAAAAAAGCGGACAAGTTCGACTGTGGTAACTACAGAGGAATCTCCCTGCTGTTGGCTACTGGGAAAGTCATCGCAAGAATCTCCCTCAACCGTCTTCTCCCTGTGGCTGAAGAGCTCCTCCCAGAGTCACAATGCGGATTCCGTCCACTGAGGGGTACAACGGACGTGATCTTCACAGCGGGACAACTACAAGAGAAATGCAGGGAACAGCACCAACCCTTGTACATGGCCTTCTTTGACCTCACAAATGCCTTTGACACTGTCAACCGTGAGGGACTATGGAGCATCCTCCTCCGTTTTGGCTGCCCAAAAGTTTGTCACCATCCTCTGCCTGCTCCACGACGACATGCAAGTCGTGATCCTGACCAACGGATCCACCACAGACCCAATCCACGTCCGGACCGGGATCAAGCAGGGCTGTGTCATCGCACCAACGCTCTTTTTGATCTTCCTTGCTGCAATGCTCCATCTCACTATCAACAAGCTCCCCGCTGGAGTGGAACTAAACTATAGAACCAATGGGAACCTGTTCAACCTACGTCGCCTCCAGGCTAGATCCAAGGTTGTCCCATCCTCTTTCATCGAACTACAGTACGCGGATGACGCTTGCGTCTGCGCACGCTCTGAGGCCAAACTCCAAGCCATCGTCAACACCTTCACCGAGGCGTACAAAAGCATGGGCCTTATGCTAAACATCCGTAAGACAAAGGTCCTCCACCAACCTGAACCCCGGTCATCAAAATCCCCAGCTCGGCCTTGGACAATGTGGACCATTTTCCATATCTTGGAAGCCTACTATCAGCAAGGGCAGACATTGATAACGAGGTCCAACACCGCCTCCAGTGTACCAGCGCAGCCTTCGGTCGCCTGAGGAAGAGAGTGTTTGAAGTCCAGGACCTCATCTAGCACCAAGCGTATGTTCTACCATAAAGGAGGTAGTAGTAATACCTGCCCTCCTATATGGTTCAGAGACATGGACTATTTCCAGCAGACACCTCAAAGCTCTGGAGAAGTACCACCAGCGCTGCCTCCGCAAGATTCTGCAAATCCACTGGGTGGATAGATGAACCAACATCCGTGTCCTCGCCCAGGCCAACATCCCCAGCATCGAAATGCTGACCACCCTCAACCAGCTCCGTTGGGTGGGCCATATCATCCGCATGCCTGACACGAGACTCCCTAAGCAAGTGCTCTACTCGGAACTCCTACACGGCAAACAAGCCCTAGGTAGGCAGAGGAAACGCTTCAAGGACACCCTCAAAGTCTCCTTGATAAAGTGCAACATCTCCACCAGCATCGGGGAATCCCTGGCCCAAGACCGCCCAAAGTGGAGGAAGAGTATCCGGGAGGGCTTTGAGCACCTCGAGTCTCGTCGCCGAGAGCATGCAGAAACCAAGCGCAGACAGTGGAAGGAGCGTGCAGCAAACCAGGCTCCCCACCCACCCTTTCCTTCAACCACTGTCTGTCCCACCAGTGACTGAGACTGTAATTCCCGCATTGAACTGTACAGCCACTTGAGAACGTACTTTTAGAGTGGTAGCAAGTCTTCCTCGATTTTGAGGGACTGCCTATGATGATGGACCTCAATGCAAAGTGTTTACTAAATATCTCCGCCATTTTCTGATCATCATCTACAAATTGGTAATCCTCTTCTCTTGGGAGTCTCGCCTTATTTTTAACAATCCTCTTTTTACTGATATGCTTGTAGAATACTTCACTATTTCTTTTGATTTTTTTTGCAATTTTTCCTCATTCTCTCGCTTAGCTTTTTTAAATCCAACCCTTAATAAAGTTTTGTTTCATCAATATTCTTGTCCTTTATAGATCCTCTTCAATTTTAATTGGTATCTAACCTCTTTTTTTCTCCCCATATTTAACTCAGCTATTTGATCTATTTCATTACCGGATGGAGAAACACCATCACCCTTGTAGGTCCACTCACATACTGTACACACTTTAGGAATTCCGTTCCCTTTTCTCCATTTACTCCCTCTCTGTCCCAATTGATAAGTGGATAATTAACATGTCCCAGAACAATGGCCCGGATTTTGCGGGTAGTACTGACAGCGAAACTGTCTCCTCTGAAACTAGCAGCAACTTCTGGAGTCCGCACATGTGCTGATAAAGATGGAAATCCAGAAGTTCCTGTCAGTGATTCTACACTTCTCTACAGGCTGCTCAGTTGAACTCCCTGGAGCCCACAATCAATTCAAATCACTGAACTGATGAAAACTTCCCCTTTTACGCTGGAGTATCTCTCTTAAACACCCCTGAAAAAGTTACGCCTTGTTGAAAGAGGTTTAACTGAGTTTTTAACGATGTAGTGACTGCCGAACAACAGTTCTGGCCCTGAAAAACTAATTTTATATTTGTGGAATGTCAAATTTTTCCATTATTATAAAAATGCCATGGTTTTTAATATATATATTTTTAAGTTTATTTAATATTTCAGTTTCTACTTAAATCCCGTGTGTATGTCCCAATCTTTATTTCGCTCTTGGTAAAATGATTAAAAAGTGAAGGAAAATCAGTGCATTTTACTTCCTGGTTTGCTGTCTGTGAGAATTCTTCAATGTGCTTGGCTGCTCAGTCAGCTGGTTGACATCACTGTTACTGGACGTTGGAGATCCCTGAGACTTGGCATCAGATTCAAATTAACATCGGGAGAGGTGAAATTAATGCTGCAGAGATCACTCTATCTTTGTGGACAGCTTTCGTCAAGGTCAGTGGTCAGTGCCCTCACTTCGCCACTGACAGCAAAATTCGGGCCAATAATTTTGCTTCTCATTCGTCTCTCTAATCTGGCTGTAGATTTCCTCTTCCAGTTCCTTCCCATAATTTGGAAGTCTGTAATACACCCCTACTGAAGCAAATAAGCCTTTTAAAAAGAAAACTGAGCTCCAACCATTTGGATTCTTGACTGCAACCCTTTGTCCAGATCCATTACCTCTTTTACTAATATTGCCACTCTACCTCCTTTCTTATCTTTTATATCCCTTCTAAATACATTTTATCCCAATAACTTTATTTTCCATTTTGGAAACTACAAAGTTTCTGTCAATGCTATTAAGTTTCGATCTTGTTGTAAAATAATTGCTTCCAGTTTCCCCAGTTTATTTCCCACACTCTGTGCACTGAAATACATGCATTTAAACTTTGTTTTGCTTTTTTAAACACTAGTCTTTATCCCATGTTTTTTGATTTCTAAGCTACCCCCTACTTTTACTTCAGTCTTTTCACCATTGATAACATTTGAGTTTATTTCTCTACATTATCAACTCTTGCTAAATTGTATTTGGCATGACTATATTTTTATACAACGTGAATGTAACTGTATGCATACCATTGATGGCAGTGCATCATTTCACAGACAGTATTACAGAAATTAAAAAAGAAAATACATATTGTATAAAAATATTTCATAACTGTCTTAAGTGCTGCAATCTTTGCCATCACCAGACTGTTCTTTCATGTAGCTGTTTTTAGAAGTCATATTTATCTTTCAAGCTTCTGCAGGCATTTCAAAAGTACAAGGAACTAGTCAAACGACCCAGCATCAGTAAGGAGCTGCTTTCAGAACGTGAAACGTTGTTAGCAAAACTTGCAGAATACATCAAAGGTAATGTTAGCACAAGCATTTCTGAAAATACGACATATTTACACACTATTGATAGCATAAAGCTTACACCAAGTAGTAATTGAGTAAATAGTGCTGCTCTTCAGAGAATTGCTGCCTTTATTGATGATGCTATTTGAATGAATTAGGCATACACACTGATTTTGAGAGTCGGCGGCGAGGTATTCCTGGAGAACCGTCAGGCCCACTTTCAGGCAAGAATCTTCCTGAGGTTGTCAACAATATTGTTTGGGTTAGACAGCTGGAACTAAAGGTTAGTATTTGAGTAGTTTTCCTCTTGGTCTACAAAATTTTAGACTTAAAAAAAAAAAATGATTTTATGAAATATGAAGGAGAAGGCAGCAGTATTTTTGCACCAGAATAAGCTGACATGAAATGTTACTTATTTTTGTGCATACCTCAAAATCTTATACAATAGTAAGTGGCAGATATTTTGTTTTAGCTGAAACATGAACTTTTTAATAGCTACTAAGGACATTCATAACAGTTAAGTGTTAACTGTTTTTTAAAAAATGCCATCACTCACTAAACTGTTGATTTAACGATCCTCATGATTGTAGCAATGGAGGTGTTTGGCCCAATGTTTATCTTTTTTTTCCCCTCCCCAATCTATTAGTGGCTATTTAAAAAAAAATCTATTATTTAACCACTTGCTGGCTTATATCCTGCAAGCATTGGGCAGTTTACGCCATCACAGGTAATTTCATCCCTTCGTGCCTGCTTCAATCTTTGAAGTGTCACGTCCTGAATATTGGCTTCCTTTTCTTCTTTTCCTCTATCACTCCCTTTTACCTTTCTAGCCAAACAGTTGGAGAATGCTAAACACTACTTTCTATAAGGACAAAGTCAGTAGTATAAATTATACTGGTAGGATGCTTTGTATTCTATCAAATGTTCTCCAATGGCTTGTTTTATATTTGTTACTGTTGTCAAATGGACAAGTTTTGCAGTTAACCTTAGTGTTGTAAATCGGAGTACTATTGCAATTTAGGAGCAGTAAGCTGGCCACGAATGTGTTTCAACTGTTCCAGGCTTTAAACTGTATAATCTATTTCTTGTTTGTTTGCTGGGGAATAGAAGCCAAGTAGTGGTCCCTTATTTTGAATCAATAATATTAATTTGGAAATACATGAACTAAGGAAACAAATTGTGAAATGTGAGGCCACACAACTTAGTGCTTGAATTTCAGCAGTTCCTCCTTTATTTTGTGGAATTGTATCTTGGCATGAACTTGCAGGCAATGAGGGGAAAATCGGTGACAAAAACTTTGGTGGGGAGGAACAAGAAATTACATTGATGAAATCAACATTGTTTGAAACGGCGGGGAGGGGAGGGATTGCAGTCGGAGGCTTCCTTCATACGAACGCCTCTGACCCGAAAAAAAATCTACGAAAGTACCTGGTGGTCCCGGAGGAACGTAGGATTCCGGTCGGAGGCCTAGATTCACTGCACAGCACACGGAAATGCCTTTCACGTACATACAAACATGCTGGAGTCTTGTGGGCCTGGATCATCAATCACTATGCAGTACTCTCATTGATAAAAATGGGAGCTCTGTTTGTACTATCAATGAGAAAAATCCCTAAAGCACCAAAATACAGCATGGTAAATAAATAAAACACCTCACATATTTAAAATTAATTGAAATTAAATGTAATTAAATGTTTTAGAAAAAAAATATTTTTTAGAATTTTTTTTAACGTGTTTTAATAGTGTTAAGAATAAATTTACCTTAATGGACAGGGTTTTTAATATAAAATTGAGTGTTTAAATTTAATTTTTATGTTTTAAAAGTGTTACGCTGTTAAAAGTAAGCTTATGCACCTGCTTTTATCAGGCGTAAAAGTTTGAAGGACATTTGTTGGGCAAATAGCCGAAACTCTCCTGCGTGAATGTCCTTCTCCCGGGGATGCGTAGGATCTGTATAGAGAAATCTTGACAGATCAGAAAAGCCGGTTGTCGGTGTGCCTCACGTCCCGAAAACCGTCTTGAGGCCTTGCCAGGTCTGTGCGCACTTCGTATGAGGCTGCAATTTTCGGGACACTTTTTGTCGCAGCGATAGCATGATGGCAGAATACATTGGTGCTCCAGGGCACAGTGCCACAGAGGGTTAGAAGCTTCTTTTGGCTTGTGATCCTATTGTTGGCTGGAGAGTGGCAATACAGTCATTGTGAACTGCTTTCATATATCATCTAATACCTTCTTAATGATGGCATTGAAAAGGGCCTCAGATAAAGTTATCTGCTTGTTCTTCTGCCATGGAGTGGTGTCTAGTGCAAGAGACGTAAAGGGAAGGAAAGGAAATTTAAATAGGGGAAGAGGAAGGACAAATTGTTTTGGCTACATTAATGCTGTGTCTTTATTTTAGGCTGAAGATACTGTAAAGATTGCGGAGGCATTGCTGAGTGACCTGTCAGGATTTCAGTCATTTTGGCGAAATTGCAATGAGCTTTTGGACCAGTTGAGGACCTATGAACAAGAGCAGTTTGATGACTGGTCTAGGGACATACAATCATCTGTATCAGATCCCACAGCTGGCATTAGGTAGGTGCGGAGCTTTCTTGTGGTCGGAGGCATTCACCCGCGGCAAGCCTCCGACCACAATTTCCACCCCTTTGTCTTGTGCACAGAGAAAATTAGGAAACAGAGATGAGGATGAAAAAAAAACCTTAATTTCTAGCCAGCGATAACAAAACAGTTCCAAAATTGAATTTTGTTTTTGCTTGTGTTGGCTTCAGCTGTTACAGCGTAATTCCAAGTGCACAGACTACTGTTTCTTAAGGGTCTGACAAGAAATACAACATGCTTGCATGGAGGATAAACGTTGACATGGACTGGTTGGACCAAATGGTCTGTTTCCATGTTGTAACTTCCATATATATTTCTATGCAAGTGCACCAGTTCTAGGAGACGTGGTACACAGAAGTGTTATACTGGCGCTGAGTTTATGCTGCTAATAGTGTAAATTCAGCAGCAATTTGAAAGAATTACAACAGTATTAGAATGCACTTATTTTTGGTAAGTAGTGATAAATTTCACAAATGACAAGTTCACAATTACTAAGCAAAGCTGGCATAAGTTTAGTTATATTGCTACTAGCTCCTTCTTCATGTTAGCTGTATGTGGCTTTGAGGATACTACTTTTCACCTCTGTCAAATTTGAGCAAATCGTAGAGCCCCACTTTATTAGATATTGCGGAGCTCCTTTATTAGTACAGAAAGGTTTGCATAAATTTGTGTAAATGAAAGGCATGCAACCATTGACTTGGTGTAATGTGTGGTAGTTTGCAGGCCAATGGTCGAGTTATAGAATTGGATCACTCTGATGGGAAGTTGAAAATACATTACTCAGACCGCCTAGTTTCTTTGTTGAGAGAAGTGCGCCAACTTTCTGCTCTGGGGTTTGCCATTCCTGCAAGAATCCAACAAACGGCAATTACAGCTCAAAAGTTCTATAGACAGGCAGTTATTCTCAAACAGGTGAGTATTTTAGTTTGTTTGATTCCCCTTCCTGCACCCTCCTCAATCAGATCATCTTTCCTTTCCCTGTTCTTCTTAAATGCCTCCATGGTATTGAAATGTTAAGGAGTGAAAGTTCAAGTCTCAATATTAAAGTAGCTCCTATTTTCCTTGACAGGTTGCTCACTTTTACAATACTATAGATCAGCAGATGATTCCCAGCCAGCGACCCATGATGTTAAACTCTGCTTTATCTTTTGAACAGATAATAAAGGTAAGGCAATTTGGGTACAGAAAATTTTGGATTTCCTTAGTTACTTTATACATCCAATAATGTGATTAGAGGATTCACAAACTGTCTGTTATATTGTTATTGGTAGCTTGACATTTAAAGCCATAAACACCAAAATTCTTAACTGTGTTGCTGTTAAAATACCTTCAAATGAATAAATATGAACACGAGAGTGTTTGCCACAATGTTTGAAGTACCCGCTCTCCTGCCACATCTATCTTTCGGATGTGGCATTAAACCGAGGCCCCATCTGCTCTCTCAAGTGGACGTAAAAGATCCCATGGCACTATTTCAAAGAAGAGCAGGGGGTTGCCCCGATGTCCTGCCAATATTTATCCCTTAACCAACATCGCTAAAACAGATCATCTGGTCACTATCACAATGCTGATTGTGGGAGCTTGCTGTGCATAAATTGGCTGCTGCGTTTTCTACATTACAACAGTGACTATACTTCAAAAAGTACTTTATTGACCATAAAGCACCTTGGGACGCCTGGTGCTTGTGAAAGGCGCAAAATGTGCAAATCTTTCTCTTTTGTTTTATAACATGGGACAATGTGGAAAAGCTCAGTGATGATATTATCTGTGGATTGCAGAAGGTACAAACTACAATAAGAGAGTGCAAAAATTACCACAAAAGTTCATTTGTGCAGGTGTTGAGGTTTCAATATGCAACAGCACACAGTTGTTGGACAGAGGCTCAATTTTCCTTGGGAAGGTTTCCACTGATTTTTATTTCCAGCGAAGTTTTAAATTCATTCTAGACGTTTGATTTTTCTGAAAATAGTGAGCAGAGGAAACCTTGCCTTCATTGACGTGGCAGCATTGTGCTGGATTTTTTTTGCTGCTATGGTGCACCTTTGACCAAGAAAAACATTCCAGCCGAGCTCACAGAAGCAATTCGACAAAAATGGATGCTGAGCCAAAGAAAGGGGATATTGGGAGGGGTGACGAAACCTTTTAGATAGAGTCTTAAAGGAGGAGAGGGATGTAGTGGTATTTATCTCAAAATGTTTCATTTGATGCAATGTGAATGTCTGCAGAGCCCAAAGCGTGTGGATTTGTCTCACATTTCACAGTTAATAAAAAATAACTACTCTGTATATATTTGACTTTGTGCTTTACTCATAGTTGGCACACAACATTGCCGAATGTCTAATCTCAACTTGCCGGTTGGCATTGCTTTCTGATCCTGATCCAGCAGCTTTGGCCACTCTCCTCTTGCACAGTGATTGGTCAGGAGTTTAGTGATGGCTTTCAAATTATTTTCATAATTTTTAATTAGAATCCAAAAGCTGGATCTAAGGAATCTGGTGGAAAAGTACAGATCACTTGGGATAACCCTAAGGAGCTGGAGGCCTATATTCAGAAACTTCACACTGCAGCGGAACGCCTTACCACAGAGAACAGAAAGCTGAGGAAATGTCACACTGACTTCCGTGATAAGGTAAGAATATAAAGTATGGAATACGAAAAGACTTTTGGCCCATCAAACTCATACTTCACAATCTCCTGAATAAAGATGACGAAAACCTTTTTATTAAAAAAATCTGTTATTTAATCATTTGATTATCTTGCTGGCCTACATCCTGCAAACATTGTATAGTTAGCTACTAAATCACAGAAAATTGCATCCCTTCCTGCTTTAGTCCTTTAAAGATCATGTCCTGAATACTGGCTTCCTCTTCCTCTATCACTCTCTTTTACTTTTCTCAACATTTGGGGAATGCCAAACATTGCTTTCTAGAAGGACAAAGCCAGTAATATTTTGAGATGTCTTGTGGCTATAAAAGTCACAATATAAATAGAAGTTTATTTCTTTCCTTCCTTCTGTCCTTTCTCAAATCATCAGATTGCTCCCTCTATTTCCATTGTCCACATTATTTCTGTATATAGAAAAGAGGTGCCAACAAAGATGCTGGGGTATGATGGCATCTTGCCAATTCAAGAAACATCCATATCTTCCTATTTCTGCTTTTCACCCACCACCTTGCCTGTTAATATAATGGCCCTATCCATTTATTTTAACGTCGTTTTTGCAGCAGGAACACAAATTCAGATTTCCCTTGCTGAACAAATCAAATAAAACAACCATAACGTGTTTAAAAAATAATTAGACCACCTGACTACAGGAAACCAAGTTCCAGATATACATTTCATTCCAATTATTCCTTATATTTACAAAGCAGTTTGAAAAGATTCAGTATTCAAACACATCCTGAAGAAAAAATGTCTGCCAGATCTGGAAAACTATGCTTTATACTGAATATTTTCTTTTTTACCAATATGGCCACAGTAACTTGTACACCATAAAAATAGAATTGGAAACACTGTAGTGTAACTTGGAGATTGTGCAAAGAATTACTTGCCATAATTGTCAAAATGTAATAATACATTTTAAATGCATGCCAAGCACACCAAAACTTCAGAATGTTTTTATGATTACCTAAATAATCATTAACCTGGGGCATCTCCATTGCTCAAAAGCTAAATGTAACACACTGATCCTTTGTCTCTGCTGCATCAGCTTATATTAGCTAAGACAAATGGTAGGAGCACAAGAGTCAGCTTTCCCATTGTTGGGCTGAGAGGATAACAAATAAGCAGGGTTCCTACTCCTATCCATTGACCCTGACTTAAGTATGAATGTTCCCTTCTTTCATCCATCCCCAACATTCCCACCTGGGTACAGTAGTTTAGTGGTTATATATAAATGGTTCATTCTCTAGTTGGCAACCAGTAACTAGTGGGGTGCCGCAGGGATCAGCGCTGGGACCCCAACTATTTACAATCTATATTAACGACTTGGAAGAAGGGACTGAGTATAACGTACCCAAGTTTGCTGGCGATACAAAGATGGGAGGAAAACCAATAATGTGAGGACACATAAAATCTGCAGAAGGACATAGACAGGCTAAGTGAGCGGGCAAAAAATTTTGCAGATGGAGTATAATGTTGGAAAGTGCGAGGTCATGCACTTTGGCATAAAAAAAACAAAGAGCAAGTTATTATTTAAATGGAAAAAGATTACCAAGTGCTGCAGTACAGCAGGACCTGAGGGTACTTGTGCATGAAACGTAACAGGATAGTATACAGGTACAACAAGTGATCAGGAAGGCCAATGAAATCTTGGCCTTGATTGCAAAGGGGATGGGGTATAGAAGCAGGGAAGTCTTGCTTCAGCTATACAGGGTATTGGTGAGGCCACACCTGGAATACTGCGTGCAGTTTTGGTTTCCATATTTATGAAAGGATATACTTGTTTTGCAGGCAGTTCAGAGAAGGTTCACTAGGTTGATTCCGGGGATGAGGGGGTTGAGTTATGAGGAAAGATTGAGTAGGTTGGGCCTCTACTCATTGGAATTCAAAAGAATGAGAGGTGACCTTATCGAAATGTATAAAATTATGAGGAGGCTTGACAAGGTGGATGCAGAGAGGATGGGGGAGACTAGAGCTAGAGGGCATGATCTTAGAATAAGCGACCGTCTTTTTAAAACTGAGATGAGGAGACATTTCTTCTCAGAGGGTTGTAAATCTGTGGAACTCGCTGCCTCAAAGAGCTGTGGAAGCTGGGACATTGAATAAATTTAAGACAGAAATAGACAGTTTCTTAACGATAAGAGGTTATAGGGAACGGACAGGGAGGCGGAGCTGAGTCCATGATCAGATCAGCCATGATCTTACTGAATGGCGGAGCAGGCTCGAGGGGCCTTATGGCCAACTCCTGTTCCGATTTCTAATGTTCTTATTACTGGACTAGTAATCCAGAGACCTGGACCAATAATCTGGAGATGCAAGTTCAAACGGCACCAAGGCAGATTGTGAATATGACTTCAGTTTGAAAATAAAATCTGGAATAAAAATCTATTTCAGTGACCATAAAGTTATCGGATTGTACTAAAAACCCAATTGGTACACTAATGTACTTTAGGGAAGGAAAGCTGCCGTTCTTACCCGGTTTGGCCGAAATGTGACTCTAGACCCAGAGCAATGTGGTTGACTCTTAACTGCCCTCTGAGATGGCCGACCAAGCCACTCAGTTGGATCAAACTGCTACAAAGAAGTATAATGAGAATAAAGCTGGAAGGACCATCCAGCTTCGACATAGGCATCGGATTTGGATGTGATGAAGGTACATCTAGCCCAGTCAGCCCAGCAAAGTCCTCCACTAACATCTGGGGATTTGTACCAAAGTTGGGAGAGCTGTCTCACAGATTAGTCAAGCAGCAGCCTGACATAGTCATACTAACAGAATCATACCTATTAGCCAGCGTCCCAAATTTAAGGGGATGCTGGCATAGTGGTTATGTTACTGGACTAGTAATCCAGAGGCTTGAACTAATAATTCGGTGACAAGAGTTCAAATTCACGGCAGCTGTGGAATTTAAATTCAGTTAATTAAATAAATCTGGAATAAAAAGCTTGTATCAGTAATGGTGACCATGAAACTACTGGATTGTCGTAAAAACCCATAGAAACATAAAAACATAGAAAAAAGGTGCAGGAGTAGGCCATTCGGCCCATCGAGCCTGCACCACCATTCAATATGATCATGGCTGATCATTCACCTCAGTACCCCATTCCTGCTTTTTCTCCATACCCCTTGATCCCTTTAGCCATAAGGGCCACATCTCACTCCCTTTGAACATATCTAATGAACTGGCCTTGACAACTTTCTGTGGTAGAGAATTCCACATGCTCATAACTTTCTGAGTGAAGAAATTTCTCCTCATCTCGGTCCTAAATGGCTTACCCCTTATCCTTAGACTGTGACCCCTGGTTCTGGACATCCCCAACATCGGGAACATTCTTCCTGCATCTAACCTGTCCAATCCCGTCAGAATTTTTCTATGTTTCTATGAGATCCCCTCTCATTCTTCTAAATTCCAGTGAATATAAGCCTAGTCGATCCAGTCTTTCTTCATATATCAGTCCTGTCATCCCGGGAGTCAGTCTGGTGAACCTTCGCTGCACTTCCTCAATAGCAAGAATGTCCTTCCTCAGATTAGGAGACCAAAACTGTTCACAATATTCAAGGTGTGGCCTCACCAAGGCCCTGTACAACTGTAGTAAGACCTCCCTGCTCCTATACTCAAATCCTCTCGCAATGAAGGCCAACATGCCATTTGCCGCCTTCACCACCTGCTGTACCTGTATGACAGCTTTCAATGACTGATGTACCATGATACCCAGGTCTCGTTGCACCTCCCCTTTTACTAATCTGTAACCATTCAGATAATAATCTGCTTTCCTGATTTTACCACCAAAGTGGATAACCTCACATTTATCTACATTATACCGCATCTGCCATGTATTTGCCCACTCACCTAATCTGTCCAAGTGACCCTGCAGCCTCTTAGCATCCTCCTCATAGCTCACACTGCCACCCAGCTTAGTGTCATCTGCAAACTTGGAGATATTACATTCAATTCTTTCCAAGTCATTTAATGTATATTGTAACTAGCTGGGGTCCCAGCACTGAACCTTGCGGTACCCCACTAGTCACTGCCTGCCATTCTGAAAAGGACCTGTTTATTCCTACTCTTTGCTTCCTGTCTGCCAACCAGTTCTCTGTCCATGTCAGTACATTACCCCCAATACCATGTGCTTTAATTTTGCACACTAATCTCTTGTGTGGGACCTTGTCAAAAGCCTTTTGAAAGTCTAAATACACCACATCCACTCTACTAATTACATCCTCAAAAAATTCTAGAAGATTTGTCAAGAAGATTTGGTGAGGCCACACCTGGTCTCCTAACTTGAGGAAGGACATTCTTGCTATTGAGAGAGTGCAGCGAAGGTTCACCAGACTGACATATCAAGAAAGACTGGATCAACTGGGCTTGTATTCACTGGAGTTCAGGAGAGGGGATCTCATAGAAACGTTTAAAATTCTGATGGGTTTAGACAGATTCGATGCAGGAAGAATGTTCCCAATGTTGGGGAAGTCCAGAACCAGGGGTCACAGTCTAAGGATAAGGGGTAAGCCATTTAGGACCAAGATGAGGAGAAACTTCTTCACCCAGAGAGTGGTGAACCTGTGGCATTCTCTACCACAGAAAGTTGTTGAGGCCAATTCACTAAATATATTCAAAAAGGAGTTAGATGTAGTCCTTAATACTAGGGGGATCAAGGGGTATGGCGAGAAAGCAGGAATGGGGTACTGAAGTTGCATGTTCAGCCATGACCTCATTGAATAGCGATGCAGGCTCGAAGGGCCAAATGGCCTACTCCTGCACCTATTTTCTATGTTTCTATGATTTCCCTTTCATAAATCTGACTTGGACCGATCCTGTCACTGCTTTCCAAATGCGCTGCTATTACATCTTTAATAATTGATTCCAACGTTTTCCCACCACCGATGTCAGGCTATAACCAATCTATAATTCCCTGTTTTCTCTCTCCCTCCTTTTTTAAAAAGTGGTGTTACATTAGCTACCCTCCAGTCCATAGGAACTGATCCAGAGTCGATAGACTGTTGGAAAATGATCACCAATGCATCCATTATTTCGAGGGCCACTTCCTTAAGTACTCTGGGATGCAGACTATCAGGCCCTGGGAATTTATCGGCCTTCAATCCCATCAATTTTCCTAACACAATTTGCTGACTAATAAGGATTTCCTTTAGTTCCTCCTTTTCGCTGACCCTCGGTCCCCTAGTATTTTCGGAAGGTTATTTGTGTCTGTCTTAGTGAAGACAGAACCAAAGTATTTGTTCAATTGGTCTGCCATTTCTTTGTTCCCCATTATAAATTCACCTGATTCAGACTGTAAGGGATCTACATTTGTCTTCAATAATCTTTTTCTCTTCACGTCTCTATAGAAGCTTTTGCAATCAGTTTTTATGTTCCCTGCAAGCTTACTCTCATATTCTATTTCCCCCCTCCTAATTAGACCCTTTGTCCTCCTCTGCTGAATTCTAAATTTCTCCTAGTCCTCAGGTTTGCTGCTTTCTTTGGTCAATTTATATGTCTCTTCCTTGGATTTAACACTATCCCTAATTTCCCTTGTAAGCCACGGTTGAGCCACCTTCCCCATTTTATTTTTACTCCAGACAGGGATGTACAATTGTTGCAGTTCATCCATGTGATCTTTAAATATCTGCCATTGCCTATCCACCGTCAACCCTTTAAGAATCATTCGCCAGTCTATCCGAGCCAATTCATGTCTCATACTGTCGAAGTTACCTTTCTTGCACCATCTGCTGCACTAATATCCTTTTAAGGAAAGAAATCTGCTGTCCTTACCTGGTCTGCCTATATGTGACTCCAGACCCACAGCAATGTCGTTGACTCTTAACTGCCCTCTGAAATGGCCTAGCAAGACACTCCAGGGCATTAGGGATGGGCAATAAATGCTAGCCTTGCCAGCGATGCCCACACCCCGTGAACAAATTTTTAAAAAACTCTTACCATCACCATTTCTCTGTATGTCCTGTCCCACTGGCAGAACAGACCCACCAGAGGTGACAGCACAATGGTGCACAGTCAGGAGGGAATGACCCCGGGAGTCCTCAACATTGACTCCAGACCCCATGAAATCTGCTGGTATCAGGTCTATCATGGTCAAGGAAACCTCCTGCTGATTACCATCTACTGCCCTCCCTCAGCTAATGAATTAGTACTCCCCATGTTGAACACCACTTGGAAAAAGCACTGAGCGCAGTAAGGGCACTCTGGGATAGGGACTTCAATGTCCATCGCTAAGAGTGGCTTGGAGTACCACCATTACTGATCGAGCTGATCGAGTCCTGAAGAACATAGTTGCCAGACTGGGCCTGCGGCAGATGGTGAGAGAACCAACACGAGGGGAAAAACCTACTTGACCTTGTTCTCACCAATCTACCTGTTGCAGATGCATCTGTCCATGACGGTATTGGTAGGAGTGATGACATCACAGTCCTTGGGGAGACAAGGTCCCGTCTTCACACTGAGGACACCCCCCATTGTGTTGTGTGCCACTATTACTGCGCTAAATGGGATAGATTAAGAACAGTGCAAAACTGGGCATCCATGAGGCACTAGGTCAGCAGCAGCAGAATTGTACTCAGTCACAATCTGTAACCTCATGGCCCAGAATATCCTTCACTCTACCATTACCATCAGGCCAGGTGACATAAGGAGTGCAGAAGAGTATGCCACAAGCAGCACCAGGTGTATCTGAAAATGAGATGCCAACTTGGTGAAGCTACACCATAGAACTACATGCATGACTGATCTAAGCGATCCCACAACTAACAGATCAGATCAAAGTACTGCAGTCCTGCCACATCTAGTCGTGAATGGTGGTGGACAATTAAATAACTAACTGGAGGAGGAGGCTCCCTGAACATCCACATCCTCACTGATGGCAGAGCCCCGCACGTGAGTGGAAAAGACAAGGTTGAAGCATTTACAACCATCTTCAGCCAGAAGTGCCGAGTGGATGATCTATCTCAGCCTCCTTCTGAGGTCCCCACCATCACAGATGCCAGTCTTCTGCCAATTTGGTTCACTCCACCTGATATCAAGAAATGGCAGAGCGCACTGGATACAGCAAAGGCTCTGGGCACTGACAACATCCCAGTTGTCGTGCTGAAGACCTGTGTTCCAGAACTAGCCGCATCCTTTAGCCAAGCTATTCCAGCACAGCTGCTACATTGGCATGAATCCGACAAAGTAGAAAATTGCCCAGGAATGTCATGTCCATAAAAAGCAGGACAAATCCAATTACTGTCCTATCAGCCTACTTTCAATCATTAGCAAAGTGATGGAAGGTGTTATGGACAGTCACGTTAAGTGGCACTTGCTCACCAATAACCTGCTTACAAATGCTCAGTTTGAATTCCGCCAGGACCACTCAGGTCCAGACCTCATTATAACTTTGGTCCAAACTTGGAAAAAAAAGCTGAATTACAGAGGTGAGGTGAGGTGAGGTTGATTGCCCTTGACATCAAGGCAGCATTTGACCCAAGTGTGGCACCAAAGAGCCCTAGTAAAATTGAAGTAAATGGGGATCAGGGGGAAAACTCTCCACTGGCTGAAGTCATACCTAGCACAAAGGAAGATGGTTGTAGTTGTTGGAGGCCAATCATCTCAGGTCCAGGACATCACTGCAGGAGTTCCTCAGGGCAGTGTCCTAGGTCCAAACATCTTCAGCTGCTTTATCAATGACTTTCCCTTGATCATAAGGTCAGAAGTTCACTGACGATTGCAGTGTTCTTTTCCATTCACAGTTTCTCGGATAATGAAGCAGTCCGCACCCACATGCAGCAAGACCTGGCCAACATCCAGGCTTAGACTGATAAGTGACAAGTATAAGTGACAATGACCATCTCCAACAAGAGTGAGTCTAACCACCTCCTCTTGACATTCAAAGACAATACCATTGTCGAATCCTCACCATCAGCATCCCAGGGGTCACCATTGACCAGGAACTTAACTAGACCAGCCACATAATACTGTGGCTGCAAGTGCAGGTCAGAGGATGTGTATTTTGCAGCAAATTACTCATCATCTGATTCCCCAAAGCCTTTCTACCACCTACAATGCACAAGTCAGGAGTGTGATTGAATAGTCTCCACTTGCTTGGATGAATGCAGCTCCAACAACATTCAAGAATCTCAACCTCATCCAGGACAAAATAGTCTGTTTGTTCGGTATCCCATTCACTGCCATAAACATTCACTTCCTCGACCACCGGCGTAACGTGGCTACATTTTGCACCATCTACAAGATGCACCTCCCAAACCCGTGACCTCTACCACCTAAAAGGACAAGGGCAGCAGGTGCATGGGAACACCACCACCTCCAAGTCACATGCCATCCTGACTTGGATGTATAATATTGTAATTTTTTCATAGTCATTGGGTTGCAATCATAGAACTTCTTATCTAACAGTACTGTGTGACTACCTAGAAGGCATTCCAACAGTGCTGTGTTGGGTAGCAGTGGTTCCGAGAACGATTCAAGAAGGTGGCTCACTACTACCTCCTTGGGCAACTAGGGATGGACAATAAATGCAGGTCTTGTCAGCCACGCCCGCATCTTGTGAATGAATAAATAAAAACCCAAAAAACTACCACAAACAATTTTGAAACATATCAGTTTCAGATTTCAGCTCTCAATACTTTGGCCTAGAAATTGGCATGCCTTACTGTCTCCCGTTATCACTTCCAGGGGCGATAACAGGGTGCTAATGACTTACTTACTGACCGGGTGTGGCGAGATGAACGACCCTTGCTAACTTGGCCGAGAGGTGTGTGGCGGCGGTAAAAAATAGCGCCACAATCTCCTGCACCTGGAGATCGTGACGCCATTGCCCTGCGCACTGCCCTGGACCCGAGCTTCGGTTCCGCCCCTTGCAGCATTGCCGGGCTACAACAATGACACCTGCAGGAAGCGCTGTTTGGGAGAAAGTTAGAAGGGGATGTTGGCGAGGTAAGTAGGAAAATTGTTACAATGTTTATTTTTGATTTTTTCCACTTCTCAGTCGCGATTGATCAGCCCGGCACTCTGCTGGAGTGCATGGTGCTGATCGGGCCGGATCGTGACTGCCATTGGGGACCAGCTAACTGCTCCCAATGCAGAGCCTGCAGCGATGGCCCTTCCCTTTAAGGGAGGGAAGGAGCTTTGGATCTCGGCAGCACTGCATCACTACCGCCCTGCCTGTGCCCTTTAGCGCTCCAGGAAGGAACTGGAGCACTTGATTTTACGCTCCACTTCCTTCCTGGAGCGCAAACACTGAATTTAGAGAAAGTTGAGAATCATTCGTGCCTGGCGCTAAGTTTTCCATCTTTCAAAAGTTAGCGCCCCAAATGGGTCACTCCCGAACTTCTCTTTCCGCCACTCCCGGCCCCCCCCCCCCCCGAGTTTAATTGCCAATATTGTAGTCTGCAAATGCCTATTGTATATGAAATTGATAGCGGTATGGATTCTGCTGGCATTTTGGCAGGGAAAGATTCGTATAATTATATTTTCATGTTATTTTTAAAATAAACAACAGGTACTTTCGTAAAAATTCTCCGGTCGGAGGCGTTCGTCTGAAAGAAGCCTCCGACCGGAATTTCAGGACCGTTAAATGAACAGTACTTTCAATGTAACTGTATTTTAAGATACCATTAGCACTATGAAACTCAGCTGACACCTTTGTAGAACTGAAGTTTAAAAACTTAGAACACAAATAATTAAAAAATAAACTGGTAGTTACAAATTATATTGTTAGTATCGCTATTGATGAGCGAAATCTTAACCTTGCAGGTCGTAGCTCTTATGAACATTGATCTACTTCGCCAACAACAGCGATGGAAAGATGGACTGCAAGAGCTCAGATTTGTTTTCTCCACCCTTGAGTCACAGGTAATTTGAATGGAACATTTAAGGCGTAGCTGGAACTTAAATCATTCACAACAATAATTTTAATTGGTTTGTATTACTTTTTCATCATGTTTAGTTCAATGAGATGCAGGAATTTTTAATTCATTAACAACATTAATTTCTACATTGCAATAGTGATTACACTTCAAAAGCTACTTCATTGGTTGTAAGGTGCTTTGTGATGTCCTGAGGTCATGAAAGGCACTATAGAAATACAAGTCTTTCTCTTTTTATCTCTCTCTCGTTATCTAACTCGTTATCATCCCCATCCAATGGTTATAGGTGTGTGTAGACTAGAGGCCACACTAATCATGGAACAGAATGAAGATGAGCTTGGGATTAGGTGCAGAGGGGAGCAGACATGACAACCATCCTAGAATAGTGTTCAAATGGACCCCGTTGACAGAGCATAGATGCTGACTCCAAAGGAATGGGGAGACTTAATGCTAAGGGGAAGCTGGGAGATTCAGCATGGATGTTGTGTCCAGAGTCCGCTCAGGAGCGAGAAACTGGGTTGTGCTACACTGATTGCTTTCCTGCTTTTTCGCACCGCCAGAACACTACATCCTGGCCCCACAGCTGCTGACCGCTGGCTTCACTGGCACTTTACTATGATTGCTTATTATGTATTGTACGGCTTCTGTGGCAGCATAAGAAGTGTGGGGGTGAAGTTGGCAGCGGTGAGAAGATGGCGCGGCAAGTATTATAAATTACGATAAGAAAATGATAGGAGGTTGGGAGCTTAATGAAGATAGGCACAGGTCGAAATGATGGCTGGAAAGGAAGATGACATGGGAGAAGACAGGGCAATGGTTCCATGGCGACAGACAAACCTAAGTATCCGAATGAGGAGAAAGGCTTTCTGGGCTTACAATGGCGTGGAGAGAAAAGCTTTCAAGAAAAAATAAACTTTGGAGCAAACTTTGCTCTAAGTAGCACCAATAAATATAAGAATCATCTTACTTTTTGCCGGCAGTTGCAGGAAGCTTGTGAAGGTAGCTGGGAAGCGCAAATTAGAAGGGCCAGTAGCTCTAGATACTAGTTGGAGAGTTCAATGGTAAGTATAATAGTAACGAGTGCTTAACAAAATAACCATTAAAAGTAATAGAAGCAGGTGTTACGATTTGTCAGCCGTTAAGGACAGTTTTGGAGGAAAATTGGCGGCCGATTCGCTTTCGCTCGATTTCGGTGGGTCCCCCAGGGGCCGCCATTCTGGGAGAGCTGCTGATGCCTGCACTTGTTGCAGATATTTAGATTAGGCAGATCATGACATCAGTGAGTGTGCAATGCTCACTTGATGCCTAATCTGGCATTTTCACCATCATCCCTCCGAGAACCAGCGTATATTAATCACAGCTAGCTGACAAAGCATTAAGTAGTAAGAAGGAGCCTCCAACAGTACTATTTAAAGCTTTCATCAACAACTTGCAGCTGACATGGTTTTCAGTTTGATTGGCTCTGTGTAACTTTCTGCAACTCTTGCAGCTTTCTGAACTTGTTTCAAATTCCTGAGGTGACAGGGAAAGTTGGTGCAAGTGGAGAACGCCATCATTTCTCATTGAAAGGCTTCTTCTCACATCACTTGCTCACAGTCATGGGTGCTCTACTTGCAATCCCCCTTGAGCTCGAGTATTTTCGGGAGAGGGAGCAGATGCACACAGAGAGGAGAGCTCTCAACAGGAAGCCTTACCCACCGAGGGTACTCCGAGGGCACTTCTCTTGCCTCTACTTAAGCCAGGAGAAGTGTATTAGGAAACTCTGCTTCACCAAGGAGGTGGTCACAGAACTCTGCCATCTCCTGCAACCAGACCTGCAGCCTCAGCACAGTGAACGCGGCTCTCCCATAAGCCCTCAAGGTCATCGTGGCCCTCAATTTCTTCGCCAGCGGATCCATCCAGTCTGCAGCAGGAGACATGGCTAACATATCCCAGTTTGCCATCCATCGCTGCATCTGGGAGGTCACAGAGGCTCTCTACACCAGGAGAAAGGACTACGTTGTCTTGCCTCTGAACAGATAGAAGAAAGAGGAGCGTCCATTGTGCAGGCCGCCATTGACTGCACCCACATGGATTTGCGGGCACCGCATACCAATCCTGAGATGTTCCGTAACAGCAAAGGCTACCACTCATTAAATGTGCAGTTGTTAAGTGAGCACACCCAGAGCATTATAGAAACATAGAAGCATAGAAAATAGGTGCAGGAGTAGGCCATTCTGCCCTTCGAGCCTGCGCCACCATTCAATACGATCATGGCTAATCATTCCCTCAGTACCCCTTTCCTGCTTTCTCTCCATACCCCTTGATCCCCTTAGCAATAAGGCCCATATCTAACTCCCTTTTGAGTATATCCAATGAACTGGCATCAACAACTCTCTGCGGCAGGGAATTCCACAGGTTAACAACTCTCTGAGTGAAGAAGTTTCTCCTCATCTCAATTCTAAATGGCCTACCCCTTATCCTAAGACTGTATCCCCTGGTTCTGGACTTCCCCAACATCGGGAACATTCTACCCACATCTAACCTGTCATGTCCCGTCAGAATCTAATATGTTTCTATGAGATCCCCTCTCATCCTTCTAAACTCCAATGTATAAAGGCCCAGTTGATCCAGTCTCTCATATGTCAGTCCTGCCATCCCGGGAATCAGTCTGGTGAACCTACGCTGCACTCCCTCAATAGCAAGAACATCCTTCCTCAGATTAGGAGACCAAAACTGAACACAATATTCCAGGTCACTGCCCATCATAATCTTAGCAGCAGTCATGATGCCGTCATCCTGCATCAATCCAGCAATCTTCCAACTACCACATCAAACCCAAGGGTTATCCGCTGTCCACCTGGCTGATTACCCTCCTCTGCAACCCTGTCACTCCTGCCCAGCACTCAAAAAATGACAGCCATGCTGCCACCAAGAATGTAATCGAGCAAACCATCAGGCTGCTGAAGCAACAGTTCCGCTGCCTTGAATACTCTGGAGGAGCACTCCAGTACTCACCGGAACAAACGTCCTAATTTGTGGTGGTCTGCTGCATTCTTCATAACTTGGCCATCATGAGGGTGCTGCCCTTACACCAGGGATTGTAAGACCACCTTGGGAGGAGGCAGGCAGCAGATCCCTGTTCTGGACAGGCTGACCGCGAAGACCTCATCAGACTCCGATAGCAGTGAATGAAACCCCAAATCCCTGTTGCTCACCCAGTACAGGACCCAGGATGTAGTAATGGAGGAGCCTCAGCCCTTGCTCTTGTCCAACAGGTACGAGGTTATTACTCCCCGTGTGGAAGAGAGCAGGGACTGCAGGGAGGATGAGCAAACTGACCACAGCACCGTGGTGCAGGTAACATTCAAGTTGTGGGGAGTAAAAAAAAATGTTGTCGTGGTAGGGGACAGTATCGTTAGGAGGATAGATACTGTTCTCTGCAGCCGAGAGCGTAAGTCCCAAAGGCTGTGTTGTCTGCCCGGTGCCAGGATTAAGTACATTTCTCTGGGCTGGAGAGGAACTTGGCGTGGGAGGGGAAAGATCCGGTTGTCATGGTCCACGAAGGTACCAACTACATAGTTAGGACAAAGAAAGAGGTTCTGCTGAGGGCATATGAGCAGCTAGGGGTGAAATTAAAAAACAGAACCACAAAGATAATAATCTCTGGATTACTACCTGAGCCACGAGCAAATTTGTATAGGGTAAATATCAGAGAGATGAACGCGTGGCTCAAAGATTGGTGTGAGAGAAATGGAGCACTGGCAACAGTGCTAGGATAAGAGGGAGCTGTTCCATTAGGATGGGCTTCACTTGAACCAGGCTGGGATCAGTGTCCTGGTGAATCGAATAACTCGGGCTATATATAGGACTTTAAACTAAATAGTCGGGGGGGGGGGGGGGGCGGGGGGAGGCGGGGGGGAATCAAGTGAGCGGAAATGTAAAAAGTCAAAAAGATAGGAGAAGGCAATAGTGCAGGGTAGTGATAGGGGTAATGATAACCAGAGTGTGATAGGAAGGGACAGAGTGTACAAACATAAAAGTGCATCAGAAAGTGGGGTCAGAGTAGGGAAAAATGGTAAAAAGACAAAATTAAAAGCTCTTTCATAACAAGATAGATGAGTTGACGGTACAAATAGAAATAAATGGGTATGATCTGATAACTATTACAGAGACGTGGTTGCAAGGTGACCAAGGCTTGGAACTGATTATTCAGGGTATTTGCCATTTCGGAAGGATAGCAGAAAGAAAAAGGAAATGGGGTAGCTCTGATAATACTGGTGGAGTCGTCTGTAGACCCCCTAACAGCAGCTACACTGTAGGGCAGAGTATAAATGAAGAAATAATGGAGGCTTGTAAGAAAGGTGCAGCAATAATCATGGGTGATTTTCATCTTCATATTGATTGGACAAGATAGCCTTGAGGAAGAGTTCCTAGTGTATGTGGGATGGTTTCTTGGAACAATACGTTGTGGAACCAACCAGGGGCAGACTATTTCATGGTAATGTAATGAAATTGGATTAATTAATGATCTCATAGTAAAGGATCCTCTTGGGAAGAGTGATCATAGCATGGTAGAATTTCAAATTCAGTTTGAGGATGAGAAAGTTAGATCTCAAAACTAGTGTCCTGAACTTAAATAAAGTCAATTACAAAGGTATAAAGGCAGAGATGGCAAAAGTGGATTGGGAAAATAGATTACCGGGTAAGATGGTAGATGAGCAGTGGCAAACATTTAAGGTGATATTTCATAACTGTCAGCAAAGTTATATTCCAGTGAGAAAGAAAGGGCGAGAAATTCCATTTTAATACTGCTATGACTCCGCTACCGCTACATGGCCTAACATATGCGGACAGCAGTAAAAATCGGCGTTGTACGAGGATTCATGGCGCAAACCACGGATTCTTTGCAACTTTTTGCCGAAGCTGATACTGCTGCGAGTTGGGCCTAGGGAGGGGGGAAAACACCCCAAAAACATAGCAAAAAACAAAAAATAGAAAATCACAAAACATCCACAAGACACTTAACTATTGAATTGCTGCAAAAGAATTTAAAAATAAAAACTTTAACTTACCTTTTTTGCAGGTCTTCATACCTATTCCAAGGGCTGCAACACAGGTTTTTCCCAGGTGTTTTTTTTCGTCCTATCTACGGGTGCGCTGTGAACCAAATTTCGTCCGAAAGTGCTATTTCGAGACTTGCAAGCCAGTGGTCTGCTCCTCAATGGTATTTAAAAACCACCGGCGTAAGACTTCACCAAATTTCCCGGTTCACCGTTTTTCGCCAAAACCGGGCGCAAGGTTGGGGAATTTCCAGCCCAAAGACTCTAGGAGAAGGATGAACTACCCGTAGCTAACTAAGGAAGTAAAGGATGGTATCAAATTGAAAACAAAGGCATACAATGTTGCAAAGAATAGTGGAAGGCCAGGGGATTGGGACATTTTTAGAAACCAGCAAAGGATGACTAAAAAAAATAAAGAGAGAGAAGATAGCTCGAGAGTAAACTAGCTAGAAATATAAAAACAGACATTAAGAACTTCTATAGGTATATAAAAAGAAATAGCTAAAGTAAACATTAGTCCCTTAGAGGATGAGACTGGGGAATTAATAATGAGAAACAGGGAAATGGCAGAGACTTTGAACAAATATTTTGTATCATTCTTCACGGAAACAGACACTAAAAGCATACCAATAATTGATAATCAAGGGGCTATTGGGAGGGGGAACTTAAAACAATCATTATCACTAGACAAAAAGTACTCTGTAAAATAATGGGACTAAAGGTGGACAAGACCCCCTTGATGGCCTGCACCTAAGGTCTTAAAAGAAGTGGCTGCAGAGCTAATCTGCCAAAATTCCCTGGATTCCCAGCGGATTGGAAAACCGTAAATGTAACACCCCTATTTAAGAAAGGTGGTACACAGAAAATAGGCAACCATAGACCAGTTAGCCTAACATCTGTCATTGGGAAAATGCTATAGTCCATTATTAAGGAAGTAGTAGCAGGACATTTAGAAAATCATAATACAATCAAGCAGAGTCAGCATGGTTTTATGAAAGGGAAATCATGTTTGACAATATTTCTGGAGTTCTTTGAGGATGTTACGAACAGGGTGGATAAAGGGGAACCAGTAGATGTTGTGTATTTAGACTTCCAAAAGGCATTTGACAAGGTGCCACATAAAAGGTTATTGCACAAGATAAAAGTTCACGGGGTTGGGTGTAATATATTAGCATGGATAGAGGATTGGCTCACGAACAGAAAACAGAAAGTCGGGATAAATGGTTCATTCTTGGGTTGGCAATCAGTAACTAGTGGGATGCCGCAGGGATCAGTGCTGGGACCCCAACTATTTACAATCTGTATGAACGACTTGGAAGAAGGGACCAAGTCTACGTAGCCAAATTTGCTGACGGTACAAAGATGGGAGGAAAAGCAATGTATGAGGAGGACACAAAAAATCTGCAAAAGGACATAGACAGGCTAAGTGAGTGGGCAAAAATTTGGAAGATGGAGTATAATGTTGGAAAGTGTGAGGTTATACACTGGCAGAAAAAAATCAAAGAGCAAGTTATTAAAATGGAGAAAAATCGGCCCATCGTGGTCCGTGCCGGCCGACAAAGCGCCACACGGCCCTTGGTCAGCAGCCCTAAAGGTTACATATAAACCTATGAACAATGACAGAAAGGCAAAGAGCACCCAGCCCAACCAATCCGCCTCACCACAACTGCGACACCCCTTATACTGAAGCATTCAATACTCCACCCCAACCGGAGCCATGTGATCTCCTGGGAGAAGCAAAAACCAGATTAAAAACGCAGGCCAATTTAGGGAGAAAAAAATCTGGGAAAATTCCTCCAACCCATCCAGGCGATTGAAACTAGTCCAGGAGATTATCCTGGCCGTATTCTATTCCCTGCAATACTTACCATTAAATCTGCTCTGTCCAACAAAAGGTCATCCAGTCTAATCCCAATTACCAGCTCTAGGTCTGTAACCCTGCAGGTTACTGCACTTTAAATGCCCATCCAACCATCTCTTAAAAGTGGTGAGGGTTTCTGCATCCACCACTCTTCCAGGCAGCGAGTTCCAGATCCCCACAACCTCTGCGTAAAGAACCCCCCCCTCAAATCCTCTCTAAACCTTCCACCAACCATCTTAAAACCATGCCCCCTCATAATAGACCCCTCCACCAATGGAAATAGACCCTTACTATCTACTATGTTCAAGACCCTCAATATTTTGTACACCTCAATAAGATCTCCTCTCAACCTTCCCTGTTCCAATGAGAACAAACCCAGCCTATCCACTCTGTCCTCATAACTAAGATTCTCCATTCCAGGCAGCATCTGAGTAAATCTACTCTGCACCCTCTCGAGTGCAATCACATCCTTCCTATAATACGGCGACCAGAACTGCACGCAATACTCCAGCTGTGGCCTAACCAAAGTATTGTACAATTTAAGCATAGCCTCCCTGCTCTTATATTCAATGCCTCAGCCAATAAAGGCAAGCCTTCCGTATGCCTTCTTAACCACCTTATCCACCTGGCCTGCTACTTTCAGGGATCTGTGGACAAGCACTCCAAGGTCCCTTTGTTCATCTACACTATTAAGTGGCCTACCGCTTAATGTGTATACCCTTCCCTTATTAGCCCTCCTAAAATGCATCACCTCACACTTCTCTGAATTAAATTCCATTTGCCACTGCTCTGCCCACCTGACCAATAGATTGATATCCTCCTGCAGCCCATGACTCTTCATTATCAACCACACAGCCAATTTCTTAATCATACTCCCTATATTCAAATCTAAATCGTTGATATATATCACAAAAATTAAGGGTCCCAGTACTGAGCCCTGCGGAACCCTGATGGAAACATCCTTCCAGTCACAAAAACATCCATCAATCATTACCCTTTGCTTCCTACCTCCAAGCCAATTTTGGATCCAACTTGACACTTTGCCCTGTATCCCATGGGCTTTAACCTTTATGACCAGTCTACCATGTGAGACCTTATCAAAAGCTTTGCTAAAGTCCATATATACTACATTGTATCTACTACCTTCATCGACCCTCTTGGTTACCTCCTCAAAACATTCAATCAAGTTAGTCAGACACGAACTTCCCTCAACAAATCCGTGCTGACTGTCCCTAATTAATCCTTGCCTTTCCAAATGCAGATTTATCCTGTCTTTCAGGATTTTTTCCAATAATTTTCCCACCACTGAGTTTAGGCTGACAGGCCTGTAATTACTCAGCCTATCCATTTCTCCCTTCTTAAACAAGAGTATTACATTAGCAGTCCTCCAATCCTCCGGCACTATGCCGAGCTCCAAAGAGGACTGGAAAATGATGGTCAAGGCCTCTGCTATTTCCTCTTTTACTTCGCTCAACAACTGGGATGCATTTCATCCGGGCCTGGGGACTTATCTACTTTCAAAGCTGCTAAACCCCTTAATACTTCCTTTCTCACTATATTTATTTGATCCAGAATATCACACTCCTCCTCGATAGCTGTATCTGCATTGCCCCTTCCCTTTGTGAAAACAGATGCAAAATATTCATTGAGAACCCTCCCAGCAGCTTCCGTATCCACACAAAGATTACCCTCCTGGTCTCCAATAGGCCCTACCCTTTCTTTAGTTACCCTCTTACTCATAATATATTGAAAGAACATTTTAGGTTTTCCTTAATTTTACTAGCCAAGAATTTCTCGTGCTCTCTCTTAGCATTCCTAATATCCTTTTTATTTTTGCCTCTTAACTTTCTATATTCCCCTAAAGATTCTATAGTATTTAACCGGTGATATATGACACAAGCGTCCCTTTTTTTCTTAATCCATCCCTGTAAGTCGCTAGACATCCAGGGGGCTCTGGAATTATTTTTCTCAGCCTTTTTCTTTGAGGGCGCGTGTTTGGCCTGAGCCTTCCGGATCTCCTCCTTAAATGCCTCCACTGTTACGAAACTGATTTGCCCACAAGTAGCCGTTTCCAGTCTACCATGGCCAAATCACTCCTTAACTTAGCAAAATTAGCTTTTCCCCAATTCGGAACTTTTATTCCAGGCCTATTCTTCTCCTTATCCATAACCAACTTGAATCTGACTGAATTATGGTCACTGGCACCCAAGTGCTCCCCCACTAATACCCCTTCAACCTGCCCAGCTTCATTCCCCAAAACTAAATGCAAGACCGCGTGTTGGGCTTGCTATATACTGACTAAAAAAGTTCTCTTGAATGCATTTCAAGAATTCCGCACCCTCTTTACCCTTCACATTAAATTTGTCCCAATCAATATTTGGATAGTTAAAATCCCCTACTTTACTGCCCTATGATTTTTGGACTTCACAACAATTTGCCTACATATTTGTTCCTCTATCTCCCTCCCACTGTTTGGGGGTCTATAATACACGCCCAGCAGTGTGATCGCCCCTTTTTTATTTTTCAATTCGACCGATGTGGTCTCATTTGATGATCCCTCTAACATATCATCGCTCCTCACCATAGTAATATTTTCTTTAATCAGTACCGCAACCCACCCCCCCTCTCTTTTTACCCCCCTCTCTATCTTGTCTAAAAATCCTGTAGCCAGGATTATTGATCTGCTAAACCTGCCCCTCTTTCAGCCATGTGTTATATGCTATGTTTCTTGCTATGTGTTTGGTTCATCTGCCTGCCATAGCTGAATATCTATCAGTGTGTGATGTGTGTGTGAGTGTTGTAGCGTTGGTAAAGTTGTGAGGGTGAAGTGAAGTCATGATTGTGAGATAGGAGTGATGATAGGTTGAGATTGTTGGTCGGTGACGAATGGGGGTTGGTGCATTGACTCCCAGGTGTCAGTGGGGATGTCGCACTTTATCAGGGAGGCTTTGAGAGTGTCCTTGTAACATTTCCTCTGCCCACCTTTGGCTCATTTGCCGTGGACGAGTTCCGAGTAGAGCGCTTGGTTTGGGAGTCTCGTGTCTGGCAAGCGAACTATGTGGCCTGCCCAGCGGAGCTGATCCAGTGTGGTCAGTGCTTCAATGCTGGGGATGTTGGCCTGGACGAGGACGCTAACGTTGGTGCTTCTGTCCTCCCAGGGGATTTGGAGAATCTTGCGGAGGCATCGTTGGTGGTATTTCTCCAGGGACTTGAGGTGTCTGCGATACATGGTCCACGTCTCTGAGCCATACAGGAGGGCGGGGATTACTTCGGCCCTGTAGACCGTGAGCTTGGTGACAGTTTTAAGGATCTGGGTCTTCAAACACTCGTTTCCTCAGGCGGCCGAAGGCTGCACTGTCGCACTGGAGGCGGTGTTGGATCTCGTTGTCAAAGCCTGCTCTTGTTGTTAGGAGGCTCCCTGGCCAAACACCGCCCTAAGTGGAGGAAGTGCATCCGAGAGGGCGCTGAGCTCCTCGAGTCTCGTCACCGAGAACATGCAGAAATCAAGCGCAGGCAGCAGAAGGAGCGTGCGGCAAACCAGACTCCCCGCCCACCCTTTTCTTCAACCACTGTCTGTCCCACCTGTGATAGAGACTGTGGTTCTCGTATTGGACTGTACAACCACCTAAGAACTCATGCTAAGATTGGAAGCAAGTCTTCCTCGATTCCAAGGGACTGCCTATGATGATGAGGTGCATTGAGCAATGTGTGATTTTTGTGGTGCAGATGGTGGAATATGGCATTTGCTTAAGCCTTCACTCTCTTTGACGTGTCGTGTGAGGTCATTAAACTTCTTTCAACATTGGATCCATGTCCTTGGAACCACACTGGTGGTCATGATGGAGGTAGCCATCTCCTGCCAGTGTCTTCCACTGGTAGCCTTGGATGGCTTCCTGCCACCCGGCTTCTTTGATGACCAAGGCCTCGAGTGCAGCATTCGAAAACCTTCTTGCTCTCTCTTTCAGTTACTGAGCCATGTTTTCAGCCTGACTGACAATGAGGTGCTGCTGCAATAAAGCATTTCCCCTTTAAGTAGTGCAGAGAGCCTAGGACAAACATTACTGGCCATTAGACTGCACCCAATATTGGCACACCTGTTCTGTGCTAAGCTAACTAGCCACGTGTTTAGTGATGAGAGCAGCTCTGCAATCATTATAATGAGCAGGCAACACAAATTTTGTGTGCTGCCTGGACCACTTTGAATGGGCGGAGGCAAATAGTGCTGGCCCTTGACACTGCCCATTTTCGGGCCTTATCCAATTTCTAGGCCTGTTTTTTTTTAATCACCACTGAGGTTGGTATAGTTTCAATAATAACCTATATTTATATTGTGATCCTAATGTTGTGACAACATCTTGCTATGTTTTATAGTGCAGAGAAGAGAAAAATGGGAATTGAGCTGGAGAAAGGGACAGTTAATTGGAATTAGGAGATAGGCCAAAAGAGAAATATTTTGAAAAGCCTTTTGATAGCAGGAAGGGTGGAGTGATTCAGGGAGGGAGTTTAAGGGTAGAAGCCGAGGTGGTTGAAAAAATATGCATGAATGGTGGAGTAAAGAAGTTGAAGAACCAGGTTGAGACCAGTGACAGAAGAAAAGAATGTGAAAATGAACAAAGGGCTGAATGTCATATCGGCTTAGGGTGTGTCATCATTTTAAGATGAGGGCAAAGGTTTAGAATTTGGTTCAGAAGAGCATGGGAAGGAACTTGGCTTATAGAAGAATGATGCTTTCAGCAGATAAGGATATGGGCAGTGGTACTCTAAATGAGTTGCAATGAATGGAAGCAAGGAGGCTGGTTGGAGAAATTTAGCCTTGAAGTGCTAAAAGCATGAATTAGAGTCTTGGCAGAATGGGGGAGAGGTCGACTGGAGCTCGATCATGTTTCAATAGATATGAAGATATGAGGAAGGTAACAAAGCTCTGGATCAAGCAACGTGCTACTGAAAGTTAACTTGCAGGTACAGCAAGCAATTAGGAAAGCCAATGGTATGTTCGCCTTTATTACAAAAGATTTGGAGTATAAGAGTAAAGAAGTCTTACTGTAATTATATAGGGCCTTGGTGAGACCACACCTGGAGGACTGTATACAGTTTTGGTCTCCTTACCTAAGGAAGGATAAACTTGCCTTTGAGGGAGTGCAACAAAGGATCACCAGATTGATTCCTGGGATGAGGGGATTGTTCTATGAGGAGAGATTGAGGAGATGAGGCCTACATTCCCTAGAATTTAGAAGAATGAGAGTTGATCTCATTGAAATGTATAAAATTCTTACAGGGCTTGACAGGGTAGATGCTGTGAGGATGTTTCCCCTGGCTTGGGAGTCGAGAACCAGGGGTCTCAGACTTGGGGGCCAGCCATTTAGGAATGAAATGAGGAGAAATTGCTTCATTCAAAGGGTTCTGAATCTTTGGAATTCTCTACCCCAGAGGCCTGTGGCTGCTCAGTCATTGAGTATACGCAAGACCATGATCAATAAATTCTTGGATATTAAGGGAATCGAGGGACATGAGATTGCGGGAAGATGAGTTGAGGTAGAAGATCAGCCATGATATTAATGGTGGAGCAGGTTCGAACGGCCAAATGACCTATTCCTGCTCTTGCTCCTATTTCTTATGTTCTTATGTAATGTTCTGCACCACTGGTGCTGCTCATTATTTGCATTGGCCCGTAATTTGCAGTCAGCAATCTCTATGTTGAGAAGTTTGCCTTTTTCGACATTCAATTGTTTGCAATGCTGTGTCATGGGGATTCCTATGGTGACGTCAACCAGCTGCCTGAGCAGCCAATCACAATGAAGAATTCTCACAGACAGGAAACCAGGGATTGACAAGCTGCTTTTATCCGGACTTTTAAAAAGTGTTAGTGAGTGAAATAAAGATTGAGACTTTCATATGGGGATAAGGTAGAAGCTGAAGTATCATGAACAATCTTTAAATTTATTTTTTTGTTTTTAAAAAAAAAAACTTTTTTATCATAATGGAGAAATTTGACGACAAATATAAAAAATTGTTTTTCAGGGCCAGAACGTTTGTTTACTATTCAATACACTTTTTAAAACCCCAGTTGCACCTACTCCAACTAAGCTTAACATGTAGTGGGATATTTAATAGCGATACTACCGCAGAAAAGTCCAAGTTTTCATCAGTTTCATTGATTTCACTGATTGCCGGCTGTGCTGGTGGGAAATGGCGGGGGATAGTTCACAGCGCAGCCAGTATTGGAACAGTGAATGCCTGACCGCAACTTCAGGACTTCCGCATTTACATAGAAACATAGAAAATAGGTGCAGGAGTAGGCCATTCGGCCCTTCGATCCTGCACCACCATTCAATATGATCATGGCTGATCATACAACTTCAGTACCCTATTCCTGCTTTCTCTCCATATCCCTTGATCCCGTTAGCCGTAAGGGCCACATCTAACTCTCTTTTGACTATATCTAACGAACTGGCCTGAACAACTTTCTGTGGTAGAGAATTCACAAGTTCACAATTCTCTGAGTGAAGAAGTTTCTCCTCATCTCGGTCCTAAATGGCTTACCCCTTATCCTTCGACTGTGACCCCTGGTTCTGGACTTCCTCAACATCGGGAACATTCTTCCTGCATCTAACCTGTCCAATTCCGTCAGAATTTTATATGTTTCTATGAGATCCCCTCTTATTATTCCAAATTCCAGTGAATATAAGCCTAGCCGATCCAATCTTTCTTCATATGTCAGTCCTGTCATCCCGGGAATCAGTCTGGTGAACCTTCGCTGCACTCCCTCAATAGCAAGAATGTCCTTCCTCAGATTAGGAGACCAAAACTGTACACAATATTCAAGGTGTGGTCTCACCAAGGCCCTGTACAACTGTAGTAAGACTTCCCTGCTCCTATACTCAAATCCTCTCGCTATGAAGGCCAACATGCCATTTGTCTTCTTCACTGCCTGCTGTGCCTGTATGCCAACTTTCAATGACTGATGTACCATGACACCCAGGTTTCGTTGCACCTCCCCTTTTCCTAATCTGTCACCATTCAGATAGTATTCTGCCTTCCTGTTTTTGCCATCAAAGTGGATAACCTCACATTTATCTACATTATACCGCATCTGCCATGTATTTGCCCACTCACCTAACCTGTCCAAGTCACCCTGCAGCCTCTTAGTATCCTCCTCACAGCTCACACTGCCACCCAGTTTAGTGTCATCTGCAAACTTGGAGATATTACATTCAATTCCTTCGTCTAAATCATTCATGTATATTGTAAATAGCTGGGGTCCCAGCAATGAATCTTGCGGTACTCCGCTAGTCACTGCCTGCCATTCTGAAAAGGACCCGTTTATTCCAACTCTCTGCTTCTTGTCTGCCAACCAGTTCTCTATCCACGTCAATACATTACCCCCAACACCATGTGCTTTAATTTTGCACATTAATCTTTTGTGTGGGACCTTGTCAGAAGCCTTTTGAAAGTCCAAATACACCACATCCACTTGTTCTCCCTTGTCCACTCTACTAGTTACATCCTGAAAAAAAAATTCTAGAAGATTTGTCAAGCATGATTTCCCTTTCATAAATCCATGCTGACCTGGACCGATCCTGTCACTGCTTTCCAAATGCGCTGCTATTTCATCTTTAATAATTGATTCCAACATTTTCCCCACTACCGATGTCAGGCTAACCGGTCTATAATTCCCTGTTTTTCCTCTCCCTTTTTAAAAAAAGTGGTGTTACATTAGCAACCCTCCAATCCATAGGAACTGATCCAGAGTCGACAGGCTGTTGGAAAATGACCACCAATGCATCCACTATTTCTAGGGCCACTTCCTTAGTCTGCATCCCAGAGTACTTATCAGGCCCTGGGATTTATCGGCCTTCAATCCCATCAATTTCCCAAACACAATTTCCTGACTAATAAGAACTTCTTTCAGTTCCTCATTCTCGCGAGACCTTCGGTCCCCTAGTATTTCCGGAAGGTTATTTGTGTCTTCGTTAGTGAAGACTGAACCAAAGTATTTGTTCATTTGATCTGTCATTTCTTTGTTTCCCATTATAATTTCACCTGATTCTGACTACAAGGGACCTACAAGGGATTTAGATGTGCATGTGATGCATCCTGAAGTTGCGTTCAGTTTCAGAGGAGTAATGATGGCAACAGCTGATAGTTTGTCATCATTACTCACCTGCAAATTCCAGGCCATTGTATTCTTTAATTTTATTTCACAATTTTCCACATAGTATTGGCACCTAAATGTACAAAGTTTTGATTGAAAATGTTGAAAACTTGTAATATTATTTGCACAATACAACTTTCAGATGTCCCAAAGCACTTTATATAGAATGAATGTGAAGTGCAAAATCATCGTTACAGCACAGAAGGAGGCCATTCGGCCCATTGAGCGTATGCTGGCTATCAGCAAGAGCATTCCCCTGCCCTTTCTACGTAGCCCTGAAAATATTATTCCTTCAGGTATTTATCCAACTCCCTTTTGAAAGCCATGATTGAATCTGTCTCCACCACCCTTTCAGGCAGTGCATTCCCGATCCTAGCTGCTCTCTGTGTAAAAATGTTTTTCCTCATTACGCCTTTGGTTCTTCTGCCAATCACCTTAAATCTGGCGAAATTTAACCTTAAATCAAATTAAATCTGACGAAATTAAACCTTAATTAAACGATGCTGAGAATGACGTGAATAGCACGTTTAGTGAGTTGGTCTTACCGCAGGTAAAGGGTACACAGCCAGATAGGGAACGGGTGACCAACAGGAAGAGCAGTGCAAGGAAGGTAGTGCAGGGGTCCCCTGCGGTCATCTCCCTGCAAAACAGATACATCGCTTTGGGTACTGTTGAGGGGGATGACTCATCAGGGGAGAGCATCAGCAGCCAAGTTCATGGCACCATGGGTGGCTCTGCTGCACAGGAGGGCAGGAAAAAGAGTGGGAGAGCTAAAGTGATAGGGGATTCAATTGTAAGGGGAATAGATAGACGTTTCTGCGGCCGCAACTGAGACTCCAGGATTGTATGTTGCTTCCCTGGTGCAAGGGTCAAGGATGTCTCGGAGCGGGTGCAGGGCATTCTGAAAAGGGAGGATGAACAGCCAGTTGTCGTGGTGCATATAGGTACCAACGATATAGGTAAAAAACGTGATGAGGTCCTACAAGACGAATTTCGGGAGCTAGGAGCTAAATTAAAAAGTAGGACCTCCAAAGTAGTAATCTCAGGATTGCTGCCAGTGCCACGTGTTCGTTAGAGTAGGAATTGCAGGATAGCTCAGATGAATACGTGGCTTGAGGAGTGGTGCAGAAGGGAGGGATTCAAATTCCTGGGACATTGGAACCGGTTCTGGGGGAGGTGGGATGAGTACAAACCAGACGGTCTGCACCTGGGCAGGACCGGAACCAATGTCCTAGGCGGCGTGTTTGCTAGTGCTGTTGGGGAGGAGTTAAACTAATTTGATAGGGGGATGGGAACCTATGCAGGGAGACAGAGGGAAGTAGAATGAGGGCAGAAGCAAAACATAGAAAGAAGAAAAGTAAAAGTGGAGGGCAGAAAAACCTAAGACAAAAAGCAAAAAGTGCCACATTACAGCAAAATTCTAAAGGGGCAATGTGTGCTAGAAAGACAAGCCTGAAGGCTCTGTGCCTTAATGCGAGGAGTATTTGGAATAAGGTGGACGAATTAACTGCGCAGATAGCAGTTAACAGGTATGATGTAATTGGCATCATGGAGACATGGCTCCAGGGTGACCAAGGCTGGGAACTCAACATCCAGGGGTATTCAACATTTAGGAAGAATAGACAGAAAGGAAAAGGAGGCGGGGTGGCAGTGCTGGTTAAAGCGGAAATTAATGCAATAGTAAGAAAGGACATTAGCTTGGATGATGTGGAATCGGTATGGGTGGAGCTACGAATACCAAGGGGCAGAACATGCTAGTGGGAGTTGTGTATAGACCACCAAACAGTAGTGGGGAGGTTGGGGACAGCATCAAACAAGAAATTAGGGATGCATGCAATAAAGGTACAGCAGTTATCATGGGTGACTTTAATCTACATATTGATTGGGCTAACCAAACTGTTAGCAATGCGGTGGAGGAGGATTTCCTGGAGTGTATTCGGGATGGTTTTCTAGACCAATATGTCGAGGAACCAACTAGAGAGCTGACCATCCTAGACTTGGTGATATGTAATGAGAAAGGACTAATTAGCAATCTTGTTGTGCGAGGTCCCTTGGGGAAGAGTGACCATAACATGGTAAAATTCTTTATTAAAATGGAGAGTGATACAGTTAATTCAGAAACTAGGGTCCTGAACTTAAGGAAAGGTAACTTTGATGGTTTGAGGCGTGAATTAGCTAGAATAGACTGGCAAATGATACTTAAAGGGTTGACGGTGGATAGAAAATGGCAAACATTTACAGATCACATGGATGAACTTCAGCAATTGTACATCCCTGTCTGGAGTAAAAATAAAACGGGGAAGGTGGCTCAACCGTGGCTAACAAGGGAAATTAAGGATAGTGTTAAATCCAAGGAAGAGGCATACAAATTGGCCAGAAAAAGCAGCAAGCTTGAGGACTGGGAGAAATTTAGAATTCAGCAGAGGAGGACAAAGGGTTTAATTAAGAGGTGGAAAATAGAGTACGAGAAGAAGCTTGCCGGGAACATAAAAACTGACTGCAAAAGCTTCTATAGATATGTGAAGAGAAAAAGATTAGTGAAGACAAACGTAGGTCCCTTGCAGTCGGATTCAGGTGAATTTATGATGGGGAAGAAAGAAATGGCAGACCAATTGAACAAATACTTGGGTTCTGTCTTCACGAAGGAAGACACAAATAACCTTCCGGAAGTACGAGGGAACCGAGGGTCGAGTGAGAAGGAGGAACTGAAGGATGTCCTTATTAGGCGGGAAATTGTGTTCGGGAAATTGATGGGATTGAAGGCCGATAAATCCCCGGGGCCTGATAGTCTGCATCCCAGAGTACTTAAGGAAGTGGCCCTAGAAATAGCGGATGCATTGGTGATCATTTTCCAACAGTCTATCGACTTTGAATCAGTTCCTATGGATTGGAGGGTAGCTAATGTAACACCACTTTTTAAAAAGGGAGGGAGAGAGAAAGCGGGTAATTATAGACCGGTTAGCCTGACATCAGTGGTGGGGAAAATGTTGGAATCAATTATTAAACATGAAATAGCAGTGCATTTGGAAAGCAGTGACAGGATCGGTCCAAGTCAGCATGGATTTATGAAGGGGAAATCATGCTTGACAAATCTTCTGGAATTTTTTGAGGATGTAACTAGTAGTGTGGACAAGGGAGAACCAGTGGATGTGGTGTATTTAGACTTTCAAAAGGCTTTTTACAAGGTCCCACACAAGAGATTGGTGTGCAAAATCGAAGCACATGGTATTGGGGTATTATACTGATATGGATAGAGGACTGGTTTGCAGACAGGAAGCAGAGAGTCGGGATAAACGGGTCCTTTTCACAATGGCAGGCAGTGACTAGTGGAATGCCGCAGGGCTCACTGCTGGGACCCCAGCTCTTTACAATATACATCAATGATTTAGATGACGGAATTGAGTGTAATATCTCCAAGTTTGCAGATGACACTAAACTGGTGGGCTGTGAGGGGAACGCTAAGAGGCTGGAGGGTGACTTGGACAGGTTAGGTGAGTGGATAAATGCATGGCAGATGCAGTATAATGTGGATAAATGTGAGGTTATCCACTTTGGGGGCAAAAACGCAAAGACAGAATATTATCTGAATGGCGGCAGATTAGGAAAAGGGGAGGTGCAACGAGACCTGGGTATCATGGTTCATCAGTCATTGAAAATTGGCATATAGGTACAGCAGGCGGTGAAGATGGCAAATGGTATGTTGGCCTTCATAGCTAGGGGATTTGAGTATAGGAGCAGGGAGGTCTTACTGCAATTGTACAGGGCCTTGTTGGAATATTGTGTTCAGTTTTGGTCTCCTAATCTGAGGAAGGACGTTCTTGCTATTGCGGGAGTGCAGCGAAGGTTCACTAGACTGATTCCCAGGATGGCAGGACTGACATATGAGGAGAGACTGGATCAACTGGGCCTTTTTTCATTGGAGTTTAGAAGGATGAGAGGGGATCTCATAGAAACATATAAGATTCTGACGGGACGGGACATGTTAGATGCGGGTAGAATGTTCCCGATGTTGGGGAAGTCCAGAACCAGGGGACACAGTCTTAGGATAAGGGGTAGGCCATTTAGGACTGAGATGAGGAGAAACTTCTTCACCCAGAGAGTTGTCAACCTGTGGAATTCCCTACCGCAGAGAGTTGTTGATGCCAGTTCATTGGATATATTCAAGAGGGAGTTAGATATGGCCCTTACGGCTAAGGGGATCAAGGAATATGGAGAGAAAGCAGGAAAAGGGTACTGAGGGAATGATCATCCATGATCTTATTGAATGGTGGTGCAGGCTCGAAAGGCCGAAAGGCCTACTCCTACACCTATTTTCTATGCTTCTATGTTAAATCACCTCAAATCCTCTGGCTCTCGACCCTTCCGCCAATGGGAACAGTTTCTCTCTATCTGCCCTGTCCAGACCCCCCCCTTATGATTTTGAACACCTCTATCAAATCTCCTCTCAACCTTCTCTGCTCTCAGGAAAACAACCCCAGCTTCTCCAGTCGAACCGTGTAACTGAAGTCCCTCATCCCTGGAATCATTCTCGTCAATCTTTTCTGCATCTTCTCCAAGGCCTTCACATCTTTCCTAAACTGCGGTGCCCAGAATTGGACACAATACTCCAGTTGCGGCCGAACCAGTGTTTTATAAAGGTTCATCATAACTTCCTTGTTTTTTACACTCTGCTTTTTATGAAGCGCAAGATCCCGTATGCTTTTTTAACTGCTTTCTCAACCTGCCCTGGCACCTTCAACAAATTACTTTGCTATGAATGGCAATAAAGCAGCTATTTTGTGTGTATTAAGGTTCCACAAATAGCAGAGAGATGAATAACAAGTTAACCTGTATATTTGGTTCTGTTGGTTGAAAGAGGAATGCTGGCCAGGATACTGGAAGAACGCCTTGCTCTTCAAATAATGCTACTGTATCTTTAACATCCACTTGAACAGACAGAGCCTTCATTTAGTGTTTCACCTGAAGGGCAGCAGCAACAGTACTGCACTGAAGTGTACTTTAAGTCCTGAACTTGAACCTACGGTCTTCTGATTCAGTTGAGAGTGCTACCAACTGATCCAAGCAAGAAATATCTGCAGCTAAAGAAATGGTTTCCCAGCAATATTATTTGCCTATTTCAGAAAGGTCAAGCAAATCTATAGGAAGTACAAGAGATTAAGAAAAATTAATAAAACATGTGCACGGGCTAGACTTTTGGCACATATTCGGCCACTTCGCACCCATATAACCACCGAGATTCAGTTTATCGCCCATTTTTGATGAGAAATGGAAGTACCACATGATTATCGCCCATTTATCGCCGGCGGAACTTTCAACATACAGGAATGAGCTGAATCGCCCGGCCTATTTTTTTAAATCAAATTTGACGTCATCACTCGTGCAAGGCCCAGAATACTGTTTATAATGGAAACTAATGCCAAATATCGCCCAGATTATCGCCGAGCGCTACATTCGGTATTTCGCCCATATTACGCCCAAATGATGGCTTGCCCAAAAAGATGCTCACGAAAGGCTGCACTCACCTGACCTTAACCCGGCAGTATGGACGCCATTTTGTAAATCAAAGGAAGTTTCATAAAAGGCTGCTTCAAGTTGATGGGAGCATTGAAGTAATTTGTGAGTGATTTTAAGGGCATTTTAGAATCATGCCAATTATCCAATCACATTGTGGTCAATTTTGAGTTTATATTATGTTTGTTGAGGATAATTTAAGAATTTTGAAGACAGATTAGGGCATTTCTAGTGATAGGGCCTGTAATTTCTCAACTAGTATTGATGACTACTCACATGCTGCAGAATAGAGATGGGAGAAACATAGAAACATAGAAAATAGGAGCAGTAGTAGGCCATTCGGCCATTCAATATGATCATGGCTGATCCTCTATTTCAACACCATAGTCCCGCTTTTTCCCCCATACCCCTTGATGCCTTTTGTTTCTAGAAATCTATCTATCACTCTCTCTCAAATATATTCAGTGACTTGGCCTCCACAGCCTTCTGTGGTAGAGAATTCCATAGGTTCACCACCCTCTGAGTGAAAAGATTTCTCCTCATCTCGGGTCCGAAATTTCCGTTTCCTGAGACTGTGACCCCTTGTTCCCAGCCAGGGGAAACATCCTCTCCGCATCCAGTCTATGCAACTCAGTCAGAATTTTATGTTTCAGTGAGATCCGCTATCATTCTTCTAAACTCTAGTGAATGCAGGCCTAGTCGACCCAATCTCTCCTCATATGACAGTCCTGCCATACCAGGAATCAGTCTGGTGAACCTTCACTGCACTCCCTCTATGGCAAGTATATCCTTACTTCGGTAAGGAGACCAAAACTGCACACAATACTCCAGGTGAAGGTTCATTGAAGAGCATTATGTGCCCAATCAAAGAGGTGGCAGGAGACTTACACCCAACGCATTTTTAGGGATAAGCGATCATACCTGGACTTGTCCGATAACACGTGTGTTAGAAGGCTGCGCTCCCGAAAGGAGGTCATCAGTGAGATATGCCAGCTAATTAAGGGAGATCTGCAGTCTACCAGCACTATCAGGACCGTACTGCCCGTTGAGGTTAGGGTTACTGCGGCACTTTCCCTCTATGCATCGGGCTCCTTTCAGGCCTCAGCTGGTGAAATTTGCTGCATCTCTCAGCATCCCATACATTGCTGCATTCGACAGGTGACTGAAGCCCTTTATGCATGCAGGATGGATTTTATAAACTTCCTTATGACCAGGGAGGCACAGAGTGAGAGGGCTTTGGAGTTCTCGAGAATAGCAAACTTTCCCAGGGCGCAGGGAGCAATAGACTGTACGCACATTGCCCTGCGATCACCTTTACAGGATGCAGAGGTGCTTCGGAACCAAAAGGGATTCCACTCCCTGAATGTGCAGTTCTTGTCGACCACAAGCAAATAATTATGGCAATAAATGCAAATTTTCCAGGGAGCATCCATGATGCGCACATCTTGCGTGAGAGCACTGACTCTGACCTGTAAGAGTCAGCCATAAGGTCAAGGTTGGATGCTGGGGGATGAACGATGTGGCCTTGCCAGCTGGCTCATGGTACCCCTGCGAAAGACTCGGACAGAAGCCGAGAAGCGCTACAACGAAAGTCATATAGCCACTCGCAATATCGTCGAAAAGACAATTGGAGTGCTGAAGCAGTGCTTCAGATTCCTGGACCACTCAGAAGGCAACCTACAATACCACCCTGAGCAGGTCACTGAGTTCATTATGGTGTGCTGCATGTTTCATAACCTAGCTAGCAGGAGAGGAGAACAATTGTCAGATGGCATTGCCGATCCACCTCGAGAGAGAGAAGACGGACGAAGACCTCAGCCAATCAGCCAAGGAGGACAATCAGCCTGGCGATGAACCCATACCCCCCGCCCTCCCCACCACTGAAAAAGCTCCGTGGTAGTAACGCAGCTGCAAGACTGTTGCGTCAGCAGCTCATAAATGAACATTTTGCATGAAGTTACGTTGGTGACAGTTACAGTTGCGTTACGTTTCATCCTTGCCTGGCCTGGCCATTATTTGCAACCCTTGTATTGATGTTTAACCGTACGTTATTAGAAGACACTGCACAACAATTATAAAGTTCAGTAAAATGTTTTAATAATTTAACAATTGATGTAAAAAAACATATTAAACAAACTATATGTAACCGCCCCCCCCCCCCCAATCAACCCCCAGCAATGAACAGCATTTTTTCAACAACAGTCTAACTGGAACACTCTTCCACCATCCACAACAATCAACAATTAAAAAAAAAAATAATAAAACAGTAATAAACAATTTTTCACCCAACAATAAATTTTCAATAACGATAATAGTACAAAAACACCCAGCAGAAGCTGCATGTAATACATTACATCATTCATATATTATCAAATGGCATTAAATTACTTTAAATTACCACTGGTTTACACATTACTCAGGTGGCGCACAACGGGATCTGCACCACCACGGGTGGCAGAACGCATATGCGTCCCTACAAGGGCTGAGGCACGCTCCTCCAGATCGTTAATCTATAAAGGTCAGCAGGCCCTCCTCTGGTCCGCCTGCGCTCAGCCTGATTCTTAGATATCTTCTTCTGCAAACGTGACAAGAACATAAGCTAATTGCCTAAGTACTATTACGGAAATACACAGATATTGTAATCCACAATTGGTCATCGCTCATGCTATTTAACTTTAACGTTATATGCTAATACGGTTTGTATGCAATTAATGTATAGTTCTAACATCTACGTTCAGAGAAGAAGTTTAATAAGATCGTGGTTAGGAACTAATGCTTGACACCAACCGTCTTGCATACAATACTCAGGAAAATCCACAGGCCGTGCCATTCGGCGCTTGAGGGGAGGGAGCTGGGTTATTGCAATCGATGGAGATCCCTGAGTGGGGGAAATGAGAACCGCTGGTGAGCTCGTCAATGACAGGACCATGAGCGGAGGGGGCACCATGTCCCTGGACTGTGCTCGGAGACCTCCGTGTGGCTGAAGCTGATGTCCCAAAATGTCCCAGGGCAGACAGTGAGCCAGGGCAGCTCTCCCCCAGTCCAGGCTGGGTCACTGTGACTGACAGCAGTCGGAGAGATTCGCACAGTCTGAGTAAAGCTGAGTGGCCCCCTCAGTGCTCAGTCGTGACCCCATCCACCAACCTAACCAAAAAGGAGACAGTGCCAAGTTAAAGAGTTGCTCAAAGCACACAAGCAGCGATATAATTGAATAATTCTCCTTCTAAACCAAATTAGTAGAAATGCTGAATGTTTGCGGTCCAATTTCGATCAAAGCGTTTAAATAATAATTAATACTGTTGATTAGGTTTAAAGCATCTCAGCAAGATTACGAATGCACATTTGCATGGAATGGTTCCTGGGACACCTGTCCTCCCAGGGTTAGAATCCTGGGGGCGCAAGTTCCGACCTCAGTCCAAATCGTAACAGTAATGCTACCCAAGATTACCCAGCTTAATTACAATACAGCAGATCTACATTCTAATTAATGAGTCAGTGCATCATTACAATATAAATGTAATAATTTAATACTTACTCTTGCAGATGCCACCAGACTGTTCCAGCACTTGCGGCACTGGTTTGGCTCTCTCACATCGTGGCCTGCCGAAGTTACTACTTCGGTGATGTCTGCCCATATTCACTGGTATATCCGGGGGGGAGTTTCCCATGCCCGGGTTAATTGGTCCCACCGAGTCTCCACCTCGTGGACCAGAGCTTCGTTGGCTTCGTCAGAAAAGGTTTTTATCCTCCTTCTCCCTGCAACCTCTGCAATATCACTCTCTCCCGACTCCTCGTGTTCCATCTCCATTGCCTCGACACAAGCTTCATTCTCTCTCTCCCTACATTTGTCTTCTGACCATGTGCAGATGACCCTTGACCCCTCGAATCGCGGGAAAAGTTAATTCACTGATTTTAAAAAAAACGCGCATGCGCAGAACGGCCATTACTATGGACGCCGGCCTTGCACGACTGAATACATCGCTATCGCCCATTTCACATCACTACGGCTATCGCCCAAATTAAAAAGGGGGAAACTAATGGTTTTTAAAATGGTTGATTTTCCGGCAAGCTTGAAAAATAAAACAACCACTAACGCCGGAAATATCGTCCATTTTTGGGCGATAGCGATAATAATGGAAAGTCTAGGCCGTGGAGCCTCTTAAAGGAGGTAATATACTTAATTCTTCATATGTCAAAATTGAGAATATATGCAGAATGCTTATAAAAATGTGCCCTTTCATTTTTTTTCTTAGCTAAATTTGGTTATTGGCTAGCTATGCATTTCCTGTTAGGATCTCAACTCTGTGGAAGTGTATAGAAAAACTGCAGAAAAGGAACAATGATATTCACTGGTTGGGAAGCGAGGAGCAATATAAGCTGGATTTTTCCACAGCATAACTGAGTTTCAGTGCACTTGGCAACTTTGTTTTTGAATGAAGTACTAAAATGTAAATGAAAATGAATAGGATTGAGTTGTCATTTAATAAATAAGGTAATCTTTACACAATCTTTACTTAGTATGAACATGTACTTTGGTAATAGTCCAAAATCTTTTTACTTGAAGTGTGTGGATGATTTAAGAAATTTAAGACATTTTAAGTTGGAATTCTTTTAAAATGTACATTATGATAACTTTGCAAGATGGGTTAATTTCTAACTTAATTACACTATTGTAAATGCATGGATAATATATTCACTTTATTCAATTAGGTATGAGTATTGGAGTACTGCATTCAGGTTTGGGCACCAAATCTCAGCAAAGATATATTGGCCTTGAAGTTGGTGCAGGGCAGCTTCACCAAAATGATACCAGGGCTTAAAGGGTTATATTATGAGGTCAGGTTGCATAAACTTGGCTTGCATTTTCTTGGGTATAGAAGATTTAGGGGTGATGTAATCGAGCTGTATAAAATACGATGGGGAAGATGCCGAGAAACTATTGCCTCTGGTGGGGAAATCCAGAACAAGAGGGCATAATCTTGAAATTAGCTATTGGCCAGTTGGGAGTAAAATCAGGAAGCACTTTTTCATATAAAGGGTAGTGGAAATATGGAACTATCTCCCGAAAAAGGCTGTGGATGCTGGGTCAATTGAAATTTTCAAGACTGAGATCAATAGATTTTTGTTGGGTAAGGGTATCAAGCAATGTCACCTTTAAGCTGCATGGCCGGACAGTGCTCCCGAGAACCCGTGCAGCCGGTGAGCCGGGTTTTAAATTGAAAAAAACTGCATATGCGTGGAACTTTGAATGGATATGGAGCAATGGTGGATAAATGGAGATGTTGGTAGATATCAGCTATGATCTAATTGAATGGCAGAACAGGCTTGAGGCACTGAATGACCTACTCCTGTTCCTATGCAAGCTGCCCATGTAACAGTGCCGATTTTACCTTTTAATTTTTTTTAAAGGGATTTCGTTCTGGTGATATGAAGGCATGGCGACAGCATTGGAATCATCAGTTGTACAAAGCACTAGAACATCAGTATCAGATGGGCTTGGAAGCCTTGAATGAAAATCTTCCTGAAATCGTTGTTGATCTGACATTCAAGTAAGATATTGAAAATATATCTGGCGATATATTACAAAAGCAAAATACTGCAGATGCTGGAATCTGAAATAAAAACAGAAAATTCTGGAAATCTCAGTGGGTCAGGCAGCATCTGTGGAGAAAAACATAGTTAACGTTTCAGGTCGATGACCCTTCATCTGAATGATATATCTGGCAATATATTGTTGTTTGAAGAACACTTTTTTTTTAGGTTTATTCCAGTTTATTGAATAGCTGTGCTACTTTGATTGCAATTGATAATTAATATAATAGTTCTGAATATCATCAAAAGAAATTTGAACAACCTTTATGGTTCTATGACCAAATATTTCTCTGACATCTTTGGACTCATTACAACTCAAATTGATGTGAGGTGGCATCGCAGAGGGCATTTCACCTGGTAAGGCTTTAGTGTGCATGAATATCTCCTGAATTCTACTGATGCGTTTGTTGCTACACACTGACAACTGTTTGCCATCGATGGGAATATGGTAATGTAATAGTACCCTTACTTTAAAAGCTTTATTATTAAACTACTGAATTATGTGGTCGGAGATATTGACACTTAGTTATCAACCTGCGTTGGGAGTCTTTTTTGCTTCTACTTGCTCTTTGACTGGGGGAAAAGCACAGCTGTTGGATCTGTAATTCATTAAGCTCCAGGGGAGGGACCGTGATTTTATATTATGGAAGTAATTCGGTAACATTTTGATGTTTGGACCAGAAAAGACCTATGGTCCATCTAGCTTACTACATAAGAACATAACAAATAGGAGCAGGAGTAGACCATACGGCCCCTCGAGCCTGCTCCACCATTTAAAACGATCATGACTGATCCGATCATGGACTCAGGTCCACTTCCCTGCCCGCTCCTCATAACCCCTTATTCCCTTATCGGTTGAGAAACTCTATCTCTGTCTTAAATTTATTCAATGACCCAGCTTCTACAGCTCTCTGGTGAGGCAGCGAATTCCACAGATTTATAACCCTCAGAGAAGAAATTCCTCCTCAGCTCAGTTTTAAATGGGCAGCCCCTTATTCTAAGATTATGCCCCCTAGTTCTAGTCTCCCCTATCAGTGGAAACATCCTCCCTGCATCCACCTTGTCAAGCCCCCTCATAATCTTATAGGTTTCGATAAGATCACTTCTCATTCTTCTGAATTCCAGTGAGTAGAGGCCCAACCTACTCAACCTTTCCTCATAAATCAACCCCTTCATCCTCGAAATCAACCTAGTGAACCTTCTCTGAACTGCCTCCAAAGCAAGTATATCCTTTCGTAAATATGGAAACTAAAACTATGCAGTATTCCAGGTGTGGCCTCACCAATACCCAGTATAACTGCAGCACGACTTCCCCTGCTTTTATACTCCATCCCCTTTGCAATAAAGGCCAAGATTCCATTGGCCTTCTTGATCACTTGCTGTACCTGCATACTAACCTTTTGAGTTTCATGCACAAGTACCCCCAGATCCCGTTGTACTGCAGCACTTTGCAATTTTTCTCCATTTAAATAATAACTTGCTCTTTGAATTTTTTCTGCCAAAGTGCATAACTTCACACTTTTCAACATTAGTCTCCATCTGCCAAATTTTTGCTCACTCACTTAGCCTGTCTACGTCCTTTTGCAGATTTTTTGTGTCCTCCTTGCACATTGCTTTTCCTCCCATCTTTGTATCATCAGCAACACAAATCATCTTCCTAATCACCCATCGGGTTCCTTACTGTGATTCTGGAACTAATAGCTACCTATCCCCTTTATTAACTGAAATTTGTCCAGTCCTTTTTTTAAACAGCAACAACTTGTATTTATATAGCACCTTTTAAGGAAGTAAAACACCCCAAGGTGCTTCATAGGAGTGTTATTAAACAAAATTTGATATTGAGCTACATAGGAGATATTGGGACAGATGACCAAAAGCTTGATTGAAGAGGTAGGTTTTAAGGAGCATCTAAAAGCAGAAGAGAGAGGTAGAGGGGCAGAGAGATTTAGGGATCGAATTCCAGAGCTTGGGGTCAATGCAGCTGAAGGCACAGCAGTCAATGGTGGAGTGCTAAAAATGGGGGATATGCAAGAGGCCAGAATTAGAGGAGTGCAGCGAACATAGGGGTGATGGGTGAACAGGACTTGGTGCAAGTTAATTACGGGCAGCAGAGTTTTAAATCTGCCATGGTTTCTGCTCTACATATCTATCCTACATATCTATCTATAAATTGAAAAAAATAGCTACATTTCTTGTTTTCCTTTCACATCCTTATTTTTACATTGTATTCCCAAAACCTCAAATCTTGCACCTAATGGGCGAATGTTTCTGAATCCAAATGCTACAGAACTGTGAAAATCTTGACGATCTCTATCATCTCCCCTCAGCTGCCTCTTCTCCAGAGAGTCCCAGAATACATAATCTGTTGTTGTTACTCAGTCCTCAGTTCAGGGAGTCTAGAACCAGGGGTCATAGTTTCAGAATAAGGGGTTGGCATTTATGACAGAGATGAGGAGAAACTTCACTCAGGGTGGTGGATCTTTGGAATTCTCTACCCCAGAGGGCTGTGGAGGCTCAATCTGTGAGTATATTCAAGACAAAGATCAATAGATTTTTGGATATTAAAGAAATCAAGTAATATGGGGAAAGTGCAGGAAAGTGGAGTTGAGGTTGAAGATCAGCCATGATGTTATTGAATGGCGAACCAGGCTCGAGGGGCCGAATGGCCTAATCCTGTTCTTATGTTCAGGAATAGCCCTCCTCTGTACTGCCTCCAATAAGGAGAGGAACAGTAGGTAACCAATCATCTTTAGGGTCTGCTGATTAACAGCAACTGTATATTTGCATACAGGATATTTGATAAGACAATGGCTCGGAATTGGCGGTCAGCGGTGAAGCAGAGGCGTTCGCCGCTGGCTCTGATGAAAGCTGCCCACAGTGATCTTGCGATCTCTGTGGCGAGAAGTTTGCTTTTATCGTTGCGTAATTGATTTCAGCGCTTTGTAATGGGAATTCCCTAGTGTGATGCTGCTGTGACGTCAAAAAGCTGTCTAAGTAGCCAATCACATTGCAGAATTCTTACAGATGGGGAACCAGGAAATAAAAAGCTGCTTTTATCTGGACTTTTTAAAAACATTACAGAGAGCAAAGATTGGGGCTCTTGCATGGGGATAAGGCAGAACCTGAAATAATGATGACCCAACTTAAAAAAAAATACAAAAAATTTTTTTTTCAAAAGTTTCTTAAAAATTGTAATTTTTATCATAATGGAGAAATTTGACACTCTACTGGCCCAAAATTCCACATGGACGTTTTTTTAGCGTAGTTGTAGAGGTAGGTCCGATTTTCTTTTTAGTGGTCCGACTTTGCCGGCATAACCTTTCATTTTGGAGCGGTGCAGATTGTACTTAAGCTCTGTGGGTGGAGCTTAAGGTCTGTGCTGAAAAACTGAGGTTGCCAGGGTAACAAGGGACACACTGAAGAGCTGAGGCACAAATAAAGTATTTCTCCTTTGTAAAATAGATCACTAAGTGAACCTGGGACAACAGACTGAAATCTTAATATATGAAACCAGGGGCCTATGAACGATATGTAGAGAAGTGTTGCACAACAAGCAAGTGTTCACGGGCCAAAAGGCCCCCCCTTCCTTCCTGTGCCGCGGCAATCCCGAGTCGAAAGGCCCCCTCCTCCCACTGCTGCTGCTGTTGCTGCATTCCCATGCTGAAAGGACCCCCGTCCCAGCTGCTGGTGCCATTTCTATCCCGGGCCAAAAGGCCCCCCGCCCCCGGTGAAACAATGGCGTGTTCCCTGCACCAATTTTCTTAAGTGTAGGTCAGGTTTTTCCAAATGGTGCACTGCGCCGTTTTTGAAAAAATCCTACTGAGCCAAACTCGCCTAAATGGCAGAAATGGCGCACCCGGCAGGTTCCACCTCCAGTGATGTCAAAAAATCGGGAACTAAAAAAATCTGACGTAAGTACTTTAGAATGGCGTAGAAACTTTGGCGAAACTTGCAGATTTTATTCTGCTCCAAAAAAAACAGCGTAGGCCAAAAAAAAAGGCGCAGAATGGTGGCGAAAATTCAACCCTACAAAATTAAAATAATTTTTCAGGGCCATAACCTTTTGTTTAGCAGTCAATATGCTGTTAAAACCCGAGTTACATCTAATCCAGCATACTTAACATTTAATGGTGTATTTAACATAGATGTTACTACGGAAAAGTCCAAGTTTTCAGAGGTTTTACTTATTTTACTGATTACCGGCTATGGCGGGGGGTTGGGGAGGGGAGGGGAGGGTGGTGGGGTGGGTGGAGTGGCCACAGTGCAGCCAGTGTTGAAACAACGAATGACTGACCACAACTTCAGGATTTCCGAGTTTAGATGCGCATGCGCTACATCCTGATGTTGCGGTCAGTTTCAAAGGGTAGTAACGGTGACGCTGTTTGCTGTCATTACCCACTGCAAATTCCAGCCCATTGTGTTGCTGAAGTTACTGTTTCCATCGTAAATTGCAGTTGCACTTCACTAGTAATTAGTGACCATGACAGGTACTTCAAATTGTAATCCTTAGTTATAAAGAGACTTTGTACTTTTTTAATCTTTTGAGATGTTTATTTGAGTGAATCTTCAAAGTACTGTGATAAATCGAGGAAAAAATATTCCCACTTAACTTCTGAGCCGTAGGTACCATGTCAAACTATGAGTGACTGCTGTGGAAAATGGTCTGAAAACATGTGATAAGCTTCAAAATACTGGATAATTATGTGTTATTCAATGAATTGTAGTACTGTTTCTGTTGACAATTACTGAAAGTAAATATGAGCACTTGACACTGCTTAATCTGAGGTCACTGTCACAAGAAGGCAAGTTTGATCTGGGATGAATTTTTGAATGAATAACAGAAAAAAGTTGTTGTTGATATTTTTGGAATGCAAAGGATTGTCACAGATTCTGCTTAAGATTTTTATGGTCAGAGTCTTGGGCAGTCTGTTTTATTAAAGAGCAGCGTTGGGGCCGTGCATGAGGCCCTGAGGCAGTCAGAGGCCCCGAGTGGATCCAGTCCCCAATACTGGTCGTCACTGACAGCAGTCCAGGCAGGCTGAGCTCTCAGCCTAAAGTATTCTGTTTCTGCACAGCTGGACGCTATGAATCCTCCCCATCATTGGCGAATACATGGGCACCACTGGGTCTGTGCAAGCCATGCAATTGGAGAGTCAAGGGCCACGGGCAGATCCAATTCTTTCAAAAAAAACCCTTTGCGTGAGCCCCCCCTGTAAGGCAAATGCCGCCCTGTTTTCTTTTCAATAGTCTAGGGGAATGATCACAACCTGTGGTGTGGGGCTAATCATGGTGTTCGGATATGGTAAATGTTCTGGATTTACTGTGTTTCGATTTCTGCTGCACAGTTCGAACAACTACTACCCTAAAACTATCTTCCATATTGGAAAATTCTGTTCATAAAGCTGTATCTCCGCATATGGTCAAGTAAATGTGTAGCACCATTTTTGTGGAAGTCAGCCGAACAATGGTGCTTGAAGATTTTAGAAGCTCCAACACGGTTAGCATAAGATATGGTTAATATTTTGAGTTGTCCATTGTCCAGTTATATACATCTATCTCTACTTTTTGACGAATGCCAATCAAAAAAATGCATGCAAGCTATTGTGAATTTGAGGTTTGGTTGGCTCTCGTGTGCTACACTGTATGGAATAACAATTTCTATTTCTTCTGTGCAGACAAGGAAGGCTGCAGTTTAAGCCTCCATTTGAAGAATTACGGGCAAAATACTACAGAGAAATGAAGAGGTTTATTTCTATTCCAAACCAATTCAAGGGTGCAAGTGAACCAGGGGAAGAGCCTATCTTTGTTGCCATGATAGAGAGAAATGCAAAAGGTTTTGTCACTGTTTTTAGTAAAGCAGAAGATCTGTTCAAACGCTTGGCAGCAGCATTGGACAAGTTTCAGGTAAAGCTGTTTGCCAAGTCAACCTAATTTTGATTTCTAATTTGAAAAGTGTTGTTGTACTTTATAGAATCATAGAATGATATAGCTTATAAGGAGGCCATTCGGTCCATTATGCTTGTGCCTGCTCTTTGAAAAAGCCATCCAATTGTTCCTACTCCCCTGCTCTTTCCCAATAACCCTGCAAAATTTACCTTCAAATATTTATCCAATTCCTTTTTGAAAGTTACTATTGAATATGCTTCCCCCATCCTTTCAGGCAGTGCATTACAAATTATATCAACTCGCTGTGCAAAAGAAATTCTCCTCATCTCACCTCTGGAGCTTTTGCCAATTACCTTATATCTGTATATTCTGGTTACTGGCTCTTCTGCCACAAGAAACAGTTTCTCCTTATTTACCGTTATCAAAACCCTTCATGATTTTGAACACCTCTATCAAATCTCCCCTTAATCTTCTCTGCTCTAGGGAGAACAATTCCAGCTTCTCTAGTCTCTTAAACATTGCAAATGTAATGCCCCTATATAAAAAGGAGGCAGGAAACTATAGACTAGTTAGCCTAACATCTGTGTTTGGGAAAATGTTGGAGTCCATTATTAAAGAAGCAGTAGCGGGACATTTGGAAAAGTATAATTCGGTCAGGCAGAGTCAGCATGAATTTATGAAGGGGAAGTCATGTTTGACAAATTTTATGGCATTCTTTGAGGATGTAACAAACAGGGTGGATAAAGGAGAACCAGTGGATGTGGTGTATTTGGACTTCCAGAATGCATTTGACAAGATACCACATAACAGGTTACTGCACAAGATAAAAGTTCATGGGGTTGGGGGTAATATATTAGCATGGATAGAGGATTGGCTAACTAACAGAAAACAAAGAGTCGGGATAAATGGTCCATTCTCGGGTTGGCAATCAGTAACTAGTGGGGTGCCGCAGGGATCAGTGCTGGGACCCCAACTATTTACAATCTATATAAATGACTTGGAAGAAGGGACTGAGTGTAACGTAGCCAAGTTTGCTGACGATACAAAGATGGGAAGAAAAGCAATATGTGAGGAGGACACAAAAAATCTGCAAAAGGACATAGACAGGCTAAGTGAGTGGGCAAAAATTTGGCAGATGGAGCATAATGTTGGAAAGTGCGAGGTCATACACTTTGGCAGAAAAAAAATCAAAGAACAAGTTATTATTTAAATGGAGAAAAATTGCAAAGTGCTGCAGTACAACGGGACCTGTGGGTACTTGTGCATGAAACACAAAAGGTTAGTATGCAAGTACAGCAAGTGATCAAGAAGGCCAATGGAATCTTGGCCTTTATTGCAAAGCGGATGGAGTATAAAAGCAGGGAAGTCTTGCTGCAGTTATACAGGGTATTGGTGAGGCCACACCTGGAATAGTGCGTACAGTTTTGGTTTCCATATTTACGAAAGGATGTACTTGCTTTGGAGGCAGTTCAGAGAAGGTTCACTAGATTGATTCCGGAGATGAGGGGATTGACTTATGAGGAAAAGTTGCGTAGGTTGGGCCTCTATTCATTGGAATTCAGAAGAATGAGAGGTGATCTGATCGAAACGTATAAGATTATGAGGGGGCTTGACAAGATGGATGCAGAGAGGGTTATAAATCTGTGGAACTCACTGCCTCAGAGAGCTGTGGATGCTGGGCCATTGAATAAATTTAAAACTGAGATAGACAGTTTCTTAACTGATAAAGGAATAAGGGGTTATGGGGAGCAGGCAAGGAAGTGGACCTGAGTCCATGATCGGATCAGCCATGAGGGGCCGTATGGCCTACTCCTGCTCCTATTTCTTATGTTCTTATGTTCTTATAACTGAAGTCCCGCATCTCTGGTAATATTCTAGTAAATCTCCTCTGCACCCTCTGCAAGGCCTTGACATCCTTCCTAAAGTGTGGTACCCAGAATTGGCCACAATACTCCAGCTGAGGACTAGCCAGTGTTTTATAAAGGTTTAGCAGAAATTCCTTGCTTTCCTCTATTTATAAAGCCAAGGATCTCGTACGCCCTTTTAACAGCCTTCTCAATTTGTCCTGCCATCTTCAAAGATTTGTCTACGTACAGCCCCAGATCTCTTTGTTTCCACACCTCCTTTAAAATTACACCATTTAGTGATAGAAGTCTTGTGTTGAGTGTGTATCAGTTACACATCTACATGCCACACTTAAGTGTATATCACACTTGCAGCTGATTGGCTCAAGTATAATCATACACCAGCAACAAATCATTACTTTACAGCCTACCAATGAACAAGTTAAGCAAATAAAGAGAAGGAAACTAGTGATATCCTCTTATTTTCTTCTGACTTAAGCCGATGATTTTCAAGCAGCTGTTAATTTGCTAAATTTACTTAGCAACAGCAATTAGCCTCTCATAATGTCAGTATTCACAGCAATGAAACTTTGTAGCCTTAAAAGGTTAGTCCAGCTTAAACACAACTCTTTTTAAATGATATAACTCAACCATGTTAAAGGGGAAAGCCTATTGTACCTGGTATTCCCAGGCTGTATCGCATCCAAGTACTAACCAGGCCTGCATCTATTTTGTTTCCGAGATCAAACGAGATCGGGCTTGCCCATGCTTGTTTGGCTGTAGAGCCAGCTTAAACACAGCTTCATTTTAGAGGTAGAATGATGCATTGTGTATTGCATGTGTAATGCTTTTGTTATTGAAAAAACAGTAATTTACCATGAACAACATCAAGAGAGGTCTGCTAATTTTATAATTATATTTAAATGTCTGTACATTCAGGAGGCTTACTATGATACTTTGGTTGTAGTTGTGATACCTGATTATATTCCTTCTTACCACAATTTTGGTTATTATATCACCATTGATGTTATCAGCTTTTCACTGCACTGGAAATATTGGGTGGCCTTGTAGTTAAAATGAGAGACCATTTAACACACAACTAGATGATTGAAGGTTTGAATGTCCTGACTGCCTATTGTTCACATGTGCCTCTTTAGACAGATGACAGAAATGCATCTAGTTAGATGGAGCTTCATATAGAGGCAAAGCTTTCCACCTGAGGAATGGAAAAAAACTCGCATTTGAAAAAATAACATAGATCTAATGAGCGTTTGTACAGCCATTAGAATTTTGGAATGCAGTACATCTACCTAATCGAATGTAAATGATGAATTTTTCCCTTCACGCTCATCCAACAGAGTAAACATGGCCTTGGTAGGCTTGTTAACAGGAGTAGTTTGGAAACATTGCAGCATAACTAGATGTGGATTCCAAGTGAAATCTGAATTGCTGACAGAAATTTTGAGAATGAATTGGACCATCTGTCTTTGATATAAATACATTATTATTTCAATTCAACAATAACTTGAAAAATATGCCTAACATTTAGAAGAATGTCTGAGTGCTTTACAAGAGGGGAGGAGGCCATAATATCAGGAGATTGGAAAAGATTCTGGGGAGGAGAAGATGGGAACAACAACTTGAATTTAAATCACACCTTTAACATAGTGAAACGTTCCAAAGCACTTGACAGGAGCATAATCAGACAAAAGTTAACACCGAGTTAAAGGTGGAGATATTGGGTCAGGTGACTAAAAATGTGATCAAAGATCTAGGTTTTAAGCAGCATCTTAAAGGAGGTGGAGAGGTTTGGGGAGGGAATTCCAGAGCTTGGTGCCTAGATAACTAAAGCCATGGCTGCCAATGGTGGGGCAAAGGAATTGGGGATGCACGAGAGGCCAAAGTTGGAGGAATGCAGAGTTCTCTTGGTGTTGTAGGGCTGACAGATGTTAGAGATAGGGAGGGATGAGGCCATGGGAGGACTTGGACATGAGGATAAGAATTTTAAAATGACATTGGACCGGTTGAGCACAGGGGTGATGACTTGGTTTGGATACGGGTAGCAGAGCTCAAGTTTATAGACGGTGGAAGATGGGAAGCCAGAAGAGAATTGATGTAGACTAGTCTGGAGGCAACAAAAGCATGGGTGAAGGTTTCAGTACATAAGAAGACAAGAAATAGGAGCGGGAGTAGGCCATTTGCCCCCTCAAGCCTGCTCCGCCATTCAATAAGATCATGACTGATCTGATCTTGGCCTCAACTCCACTTTCCCGCCCACTCCCCATAACCCTCGACTCTCCTATCATTCAGAAATCTATCTCCACCTTAAATATATTGACCTAGCCTCAACAGCTCTCTGGGTTAGAGAATTTCAAAGATTCATGGCCCTCAGAGAAGAAATTTCTCTTCAGCCCCGTTTTAAATGTGCGACCCCTTATTCTGAAACTATGTCCCCTAGTTCGAGATTCCTCCACAAGGGGAAATATCTTCTCTGCATCTACCCTGTCCAGCTCCCTCAGAATCTTATACATTTCAATAAGATCACCTCGCATTCTTCTAAACTCCACTGAGTATAGGCACAACCTACTGAACCTTTCTTCATAAGACAACCCCTTCATCTCAGGAATCAACCTCGTGAACCTGCTCTGAACTGCCTCCAATGCAAGTATATCCCTCCTTAAATAAGAAGACCAAAATTTTACGCAGTACTCCAGGTGTGGTCTCACCAACGCCCTGTACAGTTGTAGCAAGACATCCTTACTCCATCCCCCTTACAATAAAGGCCAACATTCCATTTGCCTTCCCAATTACTTGCTGTACCTGCATACTAACATTTTGTATTTCATGTACAAGGACTCTCAGATCCCTCTGTACCGCAGCATTTTGTAGTCTCCCTCCATTTAAATAATAATTTGCTTTTTTATTCTTCCTACCAACGTCAATAACCTCACATTTTCCCACATTATACTCCATCTGCAAAATTTTTGCACACTCACTTAACCTATCTATATCCCTTTGCAGATTCTTTGTGTCCTCTTCACAACTTACTTTCCCACCTACCTTTGTATCATCCGCAAATTTGGCTACATTACACTCGTCCCTTCATCCAAGTCATTAATATAGATTGTAAATAGTTGAGGCCCCAGCACTAATCCCTGTGGCACTCCGCTAGTTACTGAAAATGACCCATTTATCCCAGCAGATGGGCAATATTATGGAGTTGGAAGTAAGTAGGCTTTTTTGAAGGTCTCGTAAACAATGCTATGAAGTGGCACTTACTCACCAATAACCTGCTCACCAATGTTGAGTTTGGGCTCTGCCAGGACTACTCGGCTCTAGATCTCATTATAGCCTTGGTCCAAACTTGGATAAAAGAGCTGAATTCCAGGGATGAGGTGAGAGTGAGTGCCCTTGACATCAAGGCAGAATTTGACGGAGTGTGACATCAAGGAGCCCCAGTAAAACTGAAGTCAGTGGGAATCGGAGGGAAAACTCTCCACTGGCTGGAACCATACCTAGCACAAAGGTAGATGGTTGTGGTTGTTGGAGGTTGATCATCATAGCCCCAGAACATCACTGCAGGATTTCCTCAGAGCAGTGTCCTAGACCCAGCTGTCTTCGGCTGTTTCATAAATGACCTTCCCTCCATCATCAGGTCAGAAGTGGGGATGTTTGCTAATGACTGCACGGTGTTGAGTGCCATTCACAACTCCTCAGATAATGAAGATGTCCATGCCAGCATGCAGCAAGACCTGGACGACGTTCAGACTTGGGCTGATGTGTGGCGCGAATGTTGTTTGCCACTTAAGTGCCAGGCACTGGCTATCTTCAACAAGCAGAGTCTAACCACTGCCCTTTGACATTCAATGGAATTACCATCGTCTAATCCCCCACCATCAACATCCTGGAGGTCACCATCGACCAGAAACTTGACTGGATCAACCACATAAATACTGAGCCAACAAGATGCTGGGTATTCTGTGGCAAGTGTCTCTCCTCCTGGCTCTGCAGAGCCTTCCCACCATCTACAAGGCACAAGTCAGGAGTGTGATGGAACACTCTCCACTTGCCTGGATGAGTGCAGCTCCAACAACACTCAAGAAACTTCACACAATCCAAGACAAAGCAGCCCGTTTGATTGACACCCCATTCATCACCGCAAACATTTACTCCCTCCATCACGGGCGCACCATGGCTGCAGTGTGTACTATCTACAAGATGCACTGCAGCCAAGGCTTCTTCGGCAGCACCTCCCGAAACCATGACCTCCACCACCTAGAAGGACAAGGGCAGCAGGCACACGGGAACACCATCACCTGCAAGTTCCCTCCAAGTCACACCCAATTGTGACTTTGAAACATATCGCCATTCCTTCATCGTTGCTGGGTTAAAATCCTGGAACTCCCTTCCTACTAGGTTTACTTCACAGATTCCAGCAGTTCAAGATGCCGGCTCACCACCACCTTCTAAAGGGCAATTAGGGATGGACAATAAATGCTGGCCTTGCCAGTGATGCCCACATCCCACTTAATAGTGGTCGAAAGAGGTGGTGGTGAGATAGAGTTGGGTATCGTCTGCATACATGTCTTTGGATGACGTTACCAGGGGGCAGCATATACATGAGAAATAGGAGCGGGCCAAGAATAAATCCTTGGAGGACTCCAGAGGTAATGGTGTGGGGGCAGGAAGAGAAGCCATTGAGGGGGGATTCTCTGTCTACAACTTGATAGGTAAGCGTGGATTCAGACGACAGCAGTCCCACTCAGCTGCACAACGGAGGAAGGGCGTTAGAGAATGTTGATGTGGTCAACTATGTCAAAGGCTGTGGGGAGGTTGAGAAGAATGGAGAAAGATAGTGCACCATGGTCACAGTCACAGAATGTCATTTGTGACTTTGATTAGGACTGTTTCAGTGCTGTGGCGGGGCGGAAACCAGATTGGAGTGGTTCAAACATGGAGTTGTGGGAAAGATAGGCCTTGATTTTTGAGGCGACAACATGTTCATGGACTTTGGAGAGGAATGGGAGGAAAGGGGTGGTAGTTTGCAAGGACAGAGGGGCCAAGGGTGTTTTTTTTGAGGAGGAGAGTGATGATGTTAGATTTAAAGAGGACGACATTACCTGAGGAGAAGGAACTGCTTCCAATATTCGCCAGCTTCGGGGCCAGGAAAGGAAGTTTGGTCATCAGCAGTTTAGTGGGAATATGGTCGAGAGAACAGGGGTGCGTCTCATGGACAAGGTAAGCTTGGAGAGGGCATGAGAGGAGATAGGAGAGAAACTAGTTATGAGAGTTCAGGTCTGTGACAGCTGAATGGATGGTTTCAATCTTATTGACAAAAGTCCATGAGCTCTTTGCACTTGTTGGAATCGAGGGTGGAAGCGTTTAGTACTCTATGCTTTTAAAAACCTAATATTAAAAATAACTATATCAAATCCTCTCTGGAAAAATGAACCAAAATCCCAAAACATGACATTAAGTTACTTGATTCTTTATTATAGCCGGTTTAGGACTATATCAGGAACCACCAGCCAGAGGATCTTATTCAAAGTAATCAAGTTTGCACATAAAAATGTTGGTTGTGAACTGTAATATCCCTTATCTAACAGTGTTCTCTACACTTCTAGTTATTTCAGTTTGTCACAATTTTTATTAACATCCAAGTTGAAAACAAATACAATGAATCAGCAGTTCACAAGTAGTTCATCAGGTAGAACTACTAACTTCAATTGTCTATCTATTACCTGTACTAATTAGTAATGGTGAACTTTTTCTAAAAGGAATGGATTGTGCTCGGACAAGTGGATGTTGAAGCATTAGTTGAGGAACATCTCCACACTGTACATGACTGGGAGAAGAATTTTAAGGCTCTCAAAGCAAGAGGAAAAGATTCTGAAAGGCTTCCAAGGTTGAATTACGTGATTTACATATATACCTTTTTTTTATAAAAAAAGAAAATTCATTACAATACAGCATGATGAGGAAAAGATGAACTAAGCAGTAAATGACTCTTTAGGGGGTCTTTTAGGGCCTTTATTGAATGCTTGCTTAGGATCACATGTATCAATGATGTAATGAACAATAATCATTGATATAAAGTAACTATAAAATCAAAATGCAAAATGCAACGGCATGATTAGCACAAACTTTAAGTTGTGGGATGTCAAGCCTTTTCACAGTTGTTTAACTAAGTGAATGCCAAATGGAAATAAATATGTTTCATAGAGGCAGTAGAAATAAGTAGGATATTGCATAGTTTAAGGAGAAAGATGAATACTGAAAATTGAGTAATGGGGAACCAATGAAAGAAGACTAAAAAAGAGAGGAATCACTGATGGCTGATCTACAAGACTAGCAAAGAATTAGGAGGTGGGCATTATTTTATTTGTAAGTTTTAATTTGCTCTCTTCTCCATTTTATTACAATAAATTTTTCTCAGCTCTGTAGGTTCCCCTGTTATAAACCTTTTTTGACCAAACTGGTTAAGTTCTCTGCTGTTACAGTGGCAAGAGTGTTGTGAAGTGAGGGATTTTTGCACTGTTTTGCTTCAGCCCGCCCCTCCTTCAGGAAAGACCTTGGGGTGGACAAACGCCTCTGAACCGCAAGAAAATGGCGCGCCTACCTGATTGCTCCGGATCTTCGAACACTTGCTCTCCTGGACCTGTAGGCATACGCCTGCGTAAAGGCGCACGTATTCCAGGGACGCAGCAGTTCGCCAACGTCCCTGGGATCATGTGGGCCAGCCCAACCAATGACAAAAGGGGGTTACGTACGGAATCCTCACAAGCATAATAGAAATCACCTAATAAAATTTCACACCGTTTAAATAAAAATAAATAATCACAGGTTCAAAATTAATTAAAATACCATGGGGCTGAAATTGGTGAAGGGCAAGGGCCGCCCAAGTGCCGTCCAAAGTACCGCCGATGGCCGCCGAGATACCTCGGCAAAAATGTCCTTGAAAGGGCGTCCTGCGGCAAAAGAGGGACTTGCGCCGTCAATCTGGGCGGCAGCGGGTGGGAGCTCTCATTCTCGGCGGCAAAGGTGCTTGCTGCCCAAGTGCCGCCAAGGATGGAGTTGGGCCCACGGAGGGCCGAAGAGCTGCAAATAAAAAGCATAAAAAAAAACATCAGAAAACCTTCAGGGGACCCCATCAAGGTAAGTCGCTGGAAAGAAAAAATTTTAAAATTGTTTACTAACCTGGCAGCGGTCCACACCCTTTCTGGCGCTGACTCCCGCCCGCACCAATCTGGCATCTCGGTGGGCGGGAGTCCACTTACGCCACTCGGCTGTCCGCTGATGTCAGCGGGCGGTTCCCGATGGTTCTACCCTCCCGCCCACTCCAGCCCAAATCGAAACTGGCATTGGGCGCAACTCGAGGAGGAATGTGGGCGGCAGTGGGCGGTAAGGTCATCAATTTCGACTCCCATATAATTAAACATTTAAAATAAAAATTACATTTTTTTGAAAAATAAATTTGATCATTATTAAAAGGGACAAAAATAACCTAAACTAATTTTAAATGTAAGGGAATATTTAAATGATTAAAAAAAAACATTTTAACATTTATTTTAACCCTTATGCCTGGTAAAAGAAGGCTGTACGCCTGCTTTTACCAGGTGTAAGGGTTAGGTGGGTATTCGCTGGACAAATAGCCCAACTCTGCACCAGCGAATGGGTATGGTCTGTCCAGCAGAAACTTGATAGATCACAAGTTCCAGGTTTTCACACATGCACATCGCATGCGGAAACCGGAAACTTGCAGGGCACTTAAGACGGTGTGTGCCGTGCGAACGCTGTCATAGGCCTCATAAAAATCTTGGCCCTTATTTCCATTAGATGCTTTATTGTGGCATTGTGCAGAGAATTATGAGTTAATCACACCACCGAGGGCAGAACAGGCTGATGTGACATAGGATAGATTTCTTCCTGTGAAAATAATTCCCAATTTATAGTTGCAAATAAGAGTTGAATCAGTAAAGATGGGCTCCTGTTTATGATGACAAAAGTTGCAAGTTTATTAAAACATGAATTAAATAGATCTATATTGTATGTTATGTAAATTTGGCCAATTGCCATTGTAAACCTCGTTAGTCTCCATTATTGAATTTGTGGGAATGCAAAAATAGGGTTGCTGTCTTCATGACAGCCTTCAGTCATCCCACACCCTGGGTGTTAGCAAAACTTAGCAAGCCTATCTAATTCCCATAGGGTGGGTGAGATTCACAGGGTTAAGAATTTGTATAAGAGGCAGTACAGAATACAGTAAATAAATTGGATGACACGATTATCATTTTTCTCATTGTTTTTTCTCATTTGACCAAAATGGAAATTATAAAAGGTTTTTCAAATCTTGCAGTGTCATCAAAGTGGATTGTATTACGATTAACTGTAATCCGGTGAAGGCTATGATTGATGATCTTATTCAGATGCTGTTTGATATCTTGCTTCAGTCATTAAGAAAGTCTATACAAGGTAAGGCACTTTCATCCTGTGTGATGCAGATAATGCCAGTTTTAATACGTTGAGATCTTCCTAATTTTTTTTGTTTTATTTTTCATTCACGGGATGTGGGGGTCGTTGGCATAGCCATCATTTATTGTCCACACCTAGTTACCTTTGAGAAGGTGGTGATGAGCCGCCACCTTAAATCCCTGCAGTCCATGTGGTGAGGTACAATTGAGGCCTTGTGAACTGGATTCATAGTTGAAATATCATCTATATATCTTTAATTTATGAAGTAATGAATGCAAATCTACATGCACCTAGATAGTATCAAAATGGTGCAATATAAAATTCACAATAAAGCATCATTAGGGCCACCCTATTTAAGAACCTGTTCTTTTTGAAATTTAATTTGTCTAAAACAATCAGTGACTGAGACCAGTTGTATTCATTGTATCATTTAACATCCTTCTTGCCAACTGGAATAGACTTTATAAATATCTATATTAATGTAGAATGAGCGGTTTAATAAATATAACTAATTTAATTTTAAACCCAAGAAACTAATTCTGTTATGATATTTAACAACTGTTGCTCATTGATTTTGTTTTTACTTGCAATAATTTTATTCAGCAAATATCCATGAGATTGATAGTTTTGTGAGTGATGCAATGGAAATATTATCAACAAGACCTGAGACAGTGGAAGAAATTGGAGCTGCGAATTCAAAACATACAGAGATTACTTCAAAGAAACCTCATGTAAGAAGAGTTAACTGCCAAATGCAGAGCATATAATTATTAAACTTTTATAAATATAATTTAAGGACGCGATTGCTGCCAAAAAACTGAAAGCGTTTTATTCATGTGCGCTTCAGGTTTGTTATTGGAGCGGGCACGTTAAAAATGTTTTTTAAAAAATGCCAGGGAAGGAGCGGGCTCTGGGGAGAAAATGCCGGAGAGGGAGTGGACTCCTTGCAAAAATGCTATGGAGGGAGCCGGCTCATGAAAAAAACCCAGAAACATCATGATTTTGGTTCCGGATTAATGCGCAGTACACTCCTCGCAACTTCCTGTCGTTGGCAGCAGTCACTCCGATAATTTAAATATATACTATTGACCACTGTTTTATTTGGATATCAATAGGATCTTTATTCGGGATGAGGTAGTAAAGGGCATCTTATTGGAAAAAGTAGTATATGTTTCATGATTACAAATTGAAATTAAAGCAAATTTTGTGTGTGGTAACTACCTAGTCACAACTTTTTCCACAAAATGTATTTTTTAACTAGGGGTGTTTTCTTTTGGCAATTGTACAATAGTGATATTTTTATTAATTTGTTGATTTTTATCAATCTTTCTCAGCTTTAACTCTTCCAATGTGTGGAAATAAAATTTGGTTGGATTATGTGACCGATTAAACTGAGCACTATTGGCCCAGAATTTTCTGTCAAAATAACGTTGAAGCAAATGGCGCTCGCCGTTATTTATATACAAATGGTACAGCAACTTCAGGCGAGGGGTAAATGCGCGTTTAAACTCAAATATCTAAAAGTTGATGTTTCCTGAGTTGCGCCACTCTGCCAGTAGCTTCGTGAACAGTTATCTCGCTGACTGGCATGAAGTTGGTATATTGGCGTGGTAAACTCGCCATGGGAAGTTAAGTCTTGTCCATTTCAGTCGAAGTACCGTTTTAACAACGTGATAAGTGTTAATTAAAGCCAAACGACCTCTCTAACACTGAAAATTTACTATTACAAGTGGGGAATCTCATTCCTTCAGGTTTTAATTGTTGTTGGAGATTTTAAAATTGTCATTTAAAATTAAAACTTTTAAAAACTTTTCCTTTCTGGCTTTTTCAATCTTTATCCAACCTTTATTTCTCTTTCTTTCTGTACCTGATTTGACATTGAATTCACCCTCTCTAATTTACACTTCCTTCTCCCTTCTTGCGCTGTTTATTTCTCAATCCTTCAATCTGACTGGTTAAGAAGATATACAGTTGCTTGCTCTGTTAACTCGGGTCCCAGATGCCTGGTTTCCCTCGCTATCAGCTTGTACTTTCGGCAACTTGCCACATACACAAATTTAAAAACCTAAACGTGCATGGGCAAGTCTAACGAATGACAGACGCCATTAGATGCCCTACCACAGCAATATGGCCCAATGTCTCTGTCCAATTTTATGTTGATAACCAGTAATTACTGCAAAATTTGGGGCTTCTCTCTAATGCTTTTCTCATCTTTTCTTTAAGGGTGAAACATGTGGAAGAAATAGAATGGTGCAGGCTTGATAATTGATAATATGTTTTGTAATACTTTTTGCTGTATTCATCACTGATGAGAATGTTGTAATTACTTTGAATTCTATAATTTCTGTAAGGTTTTACCACTGTTCCAAGAAGCTGAAGATAAAAACAAGCTTCTGCGCTCTGTAGCAGGTGGTGGTCTTGAAACTCTTAGCAGCCTAAGAGCAAAATGGGACAAGTTTCAATTAATGATGGAGAGCCATCAGGTTATGGTGAAAGAACAGGTAAGAAAAGTACTGCATTTTCTTTGTTTTATTCTGCAAATTATATACAAAAGCCAGTATGAACTTTACTTTATTCTGTACTTTACATGCAAATAGATTCTTACATCAACTTGGGATTTATGGGAAGGAAGGGCTAAATAATTGTTTTTATTGTGACTACATTATTTTAATCTATATTCCCTTGTATGAATATAAATATCTTCATGAGTTTTACATTTTCTGACAATTTTAGCTTTCCTTGGTTGAGCTTTCATAGGAATGCAACTGCTTTGGTTGCAAGGCAGGCTTATTTTTTTGATTGACTCTTTGTGAAAGTAGTTATTATGGACTCAAATTTGCCGAGGAGTTGCTCCGTTTTTTTTTGGAGCAACTTGATTTTTCTGGAGTATCTTAGAAATCCCCATTCCGCACATTAAATTTGCGTCCGTGTAAGTGAGTTAGTTAGGATTTTTTTTAGTTTAGTTTTTTTTTTCAAAAGGGGGCATTACCTACACCTGTTTTGGCCATTTAAGCCAGTTTGGACAGCTAATAGTTACTCCAAACTAACTTAGGCCAGCGTATGTGGCCACTTGTGGCCGCACAGAAAACCCTTGCGGAGAGTTAAGAAATCAGCGCAGGTAGCCAGGGATGATGGGGGGTGGGGGAGGAGGGGAGCGGAGAGGACCTTGCAAAGCACTAAACACCTTCACAGCAACTAATACAGATCTTGTACTGTAACTTTTGCATAATTTACACATTCAAGCTATATAAAACTTCATAAAATATGCACTTTTTAATATCATTTATATCAGAAGGCAAAGGGTTTCATAAAACCATTTTTGAATCAAATATTTTGCTAGCAGGGCTACATTAATGCAAGTTGTTATCTTGTGTCATCACACCATCATGAGGTAGTGATCGTGGGTGGTGCAATGATAGGAGTAATACAACTGGCCTTGTTGTCATTGGGTTAGGTAGCGGAAAATCAACCGGGGTTCCAGCTCCTGGTTGCTATCCATTGAGCCTGCTGGAACTGTTCTATGTGTAGAGATCAGGTAAAAGTAGAACCGGCTGTGATGTCCCTCGTGGTCACATAGCCTGCCTTTCTCCAATTGTCAAGGCTCGGGCTTACACATGAATGAACGATGGTCACTTGCGCAAGGTACCTGAGGGTGCCCATGCAGTTACTCCCCAATAAGGCACCCGTGGGTGCTCATAGGATGTTCCCAACAGGGTATCTATAGCATCTATGCAGTTGTTTACTAAGAATTGGTGAGACTTAAAAAAAAATTGACCTAAGTCATGATTACTACCAAAACAAAAGCCACGACCAGATATTTGCTGGTACTGAGAGACCAAACCAAAGGAAAGTTTTCTCTGGTCATTCTCATCTCTTAACAGCCAGTTGCATTGTGCCATTGACGGAGACTTTTTCAAAATCATTCAAAGAAATTCTCCTCCTCCCCCCCCCGATCAAAGGTTTCCCCGCACCAGCTGTTTCTTGTAGCCCTCAGTGCGGGAAGGCAGTGGCCGGCCTGTGTGGCAGGCCACTCGGCCCGGGATAGGGGTGGGACACATTGGGTCCCATGCTGCAGGCACACATCATCATAATCATGGGAGTAGCTACTGTGCATGCGCGAACGCTCGACTGCGCATGTGGACAGTTGCTGGCACTCTTTTAGGCGCAGGGCCCGAGCTTCGCCCCCCAATGGACTCGCCACGCCGCGCCAAGCCCTGGGAGAGTCGACAGAGGAGCCCAGAATATAGGGATATCTTTTCGGCGCCGTTTTGAGTGCAGGAAGTCGGCGCACCTCATGTAAGAAAAAACTGGAGGGCCAAATTTGGGCCCTTTATCTGAACTCATTTCACCTCCATCCTTTGTTCTATTCAGCACACTAAGGTGGCTGATCTGTCTTTCCTTTTCATGTGCTGCCTAACCTTTTATGTGTTTCCAGTATTTTATGTTTTTATTTCGTTGCTGCAGACATCAATTTCAGTAATGTGGTTTGTGTATTTGTGCTTCTAATCTCTTCTTCAGCACCAAAGTTCCTGCTGATGATCGGACAAAAAAATGCAGATCAATAAATGCATTAACAATATTCTACTGATCTTAATTCACATTACTTTAACTGGGGTTTTACTTGCAGCCAATCTATTTGTGGTGCAGAATTTTTTTTTAGCATATGAATGGGAAATGTGAGGATTGAAGAGCCACAATTAATACAAGCATATGGAGAAAAAAAAGGCCAGGAAAAGACAATTGAGTCTGTCCTATAATGTTCTTATTTCTATGTACTGTTTTCAGAATGGCAGGCAGTGACTAGTGGGGTACCGCAAGGTTCAGTGCTGGGACCCCAGCTATTTACAATATATATTAATGATTTAGATGAAGGAATTGAATGTAATATCTCCAAGTTTGCAGATGACACTAAGTTGGGTGGCAGTGTGAGCTGTGAGGAGGATGCCAAGAGGCTGCAAGGTGACTTGGACAGGTTAGGTGAGTGGGCAAATGCATGGCAGATGCAGTATAATGTGGATAAATGTGAGGTTATCCACTTTGGTGGCAGAAACACGAAGGCAGATTATTATCTGAATAGTGACAGATTAGTAAAAGAGGAGGTGCAACGAGACCTGGGTGTCATGGTACATCAGTCATTGAAAGTAGGCATGCAGGTACAGCAGGCAGTGAAGAAAGCAAATGGCATGTTGGCCTTCATAGCGAGAGGATTTGAGTATAGGAGCAGGGAGGTCTTACAGCAGTTGTACAGGGTCTTGGTGAGACCATACTTTGAGTATTGTGTGCAGTTTTGGTCTCCTAAGGAGGAAGGACATTCTTGCTATTGAGGGAATGCAGCGAAGGTTCACCAGACTGATTCCCGGAATGGCAGGACTGACATATGAAGAAAGATTGGATTGACTAGGCTTATATTCACTGGCGTTTAGAAGAATGAGAGGGGATCTCATAGAAGCATACAAAATTCTGACGGGATTGGACAGGTTAGATACAGAAAGAATGTTCCCGATGTTGGGGAAGTCAAGAACCAAGGATCAAAGTCTAAGGATAAGGGGTAAGCCATATAGGACCGAGATGAGGAGAAACTTTTTCACCCAGAGAATTGTGAACCTATGGAATTCTCTACCACAGAAAGTTGTTGAGTCCAGTTCGTTGGATATATTCAAAAGGGAGTTAGATGTGGCCCTTACGGCTAAAGGGATCAGTGGGTATGGAGAGAAGTTAGGAGTGGGGTACTGAAGTTGCATGATCAGCCATGATCATATTGAATGGTGGTGCAGAGTCGAAGGGCCAAATGGCCCACTTCTGCACCTATTTTCTATGTTTCTATGTTTTGCTGGGTTCAACGGCACTATAAGAATGGAAAAATAGTAATTATCCCTAATAATCCTAAAAAAAAACGTAGATGCCTGTTTTGTTCACATTAAACCAATAAAAGGTGTAGATATGAATGTTATTTAATGCATGTTAAGACAAAGGATTTTGACTTCTTAAACTTTAAGCAAAATAATATTAGAATTGGTATGTCATTGCTGTAGCCTTGCACTGATTTTATTGTCTATACCTCTTTAGATTGAAATCATGAAAGCAAATGTTGAGTCTCGTATAAAGATGTACGTCCAAAAGCTGGAGAAGTTTGAAGCTCGCTGGAATCAACTGAAGCCCAGTGATGATGTTGTTGACAGTGGGAACAGGGAAATTCTCAACAAATGTGTTGAATGTATAAAGGAAAAGAGAATTGAGTTTGATGAGCTGGAGACAACCAGGCAGAAGTTGATGTATGTTTTTATTAATCAGGGAAACAGCATTGCAAAATAAAGTCGTCTTCACATGATGCTGAAACTTCTAATACTTTATGAAATACTCCTGAAATCTAAAGCAAATATAGATGAGCGGTATCATTAACAGTCCACAAGCTATGGATATTTGGGCCACCAAGAAATTCACTTTTCAATTGTGTTTCTAACTCTTACTCCACTGGTATCTCCTGATCGATTTTTACAGGATTGGACATTTGGAAATGTCTATTTTCAGCATTTCATTGATGGATAAATCATTAATCCGAACACCAAGATCTGTTCATATTGACAGCTTGAGATATATGTAAAATGATGGAATGTGGGTCTCCAGAGTATGTACCAAAGTGACCCATAGACAAAATGCTTGTGCACTCTTGATGTAAACAATGAAAGGAATGAAAAGTGTTTTACAACCGTTCTTGCCTTTTTCCATTCCTTCCCTGAATTCTGTGATTCACACTGTAGTATGGTTCAGTGTATGGTGGCAACACTTACCTTGAACTATAGGAAGTCAAGGGTTATGGGGAATAGGCAGGAAAGTGGAGTTGAGACCAGGATCAGATCAGCCATAATCTTATTGAATGGCAGAGCAGGCTCGAGGGGCCGTATAGCCGAGTCCTGCTCCTACTTCGTATGTTCTTGTGTTCTTGCACTAGTGGCCATTCTTTATATACAAACCTATACAGAGAGTTGTAGTAGGCTATTTAATGTTGGGCATCACAGCTCAGTACAATCCTATCTTTACATATTTATGTGCCCATCCAGCAGAGATCACCAGAAACTGGTTCGGCATGTGAACTCTGACTGACTGACTTCTCCCCTCCCCTTCACGCCTTCAAGTTCTGCCTCAATTGAGATCAAATAATTTGCCACAAACCAGGGATAAAATTTAGAATCTTACTGTTGTTATGGCTCAGTAATATACCACTTGATGCATTTACCCAATAAACTTACAGGGTTAGCTGGCTAATTAAATATTCTTATACTGCTTGTTATATGTAATTATTTCAGTGAAGACTGCCACCATTTTAAAGTAGAGGAACCCGAATTTGAGATGGCAGAACATCTTCGTGAGGATCTTGAACAATATGCAAGTATGTGGTCATTATATGAGGAGTTTACCAAAGGATTACAAGATATGGTAAATGAAGACTGGATCTCCTTTAGGTAAGTGATTATAGTTGTCACAAATTCTAACAAATTTGTATGCTGCATTTTTAAATCTTCGGTTTTCTATAAATTCTCAATGGATAGTATACAGATTTGCTTTTTCATGATCTCCAACTTTGTTTCATCACAAAGCCTCTCACCTGTACGTAGCCCTTTTGCAGCCGGTAGGTCAGGCAGTCCAGATCATGAAGTTATTCAAGCTGCTGTCAAGATTGATATGTGATTGATTTGCTGGCAGTGCTAGAAAAGGGTTAAAATACAAAATGAAATTTTCTCGCTCGAGATAAAATACTCAGTTTTTTTGTGCACCATTTAGTAGAACCTGCCAAGAACTAAAGGAACTTATTCTAGCCAATGCAAGTGAATCTGACTGACCGATAATTATGCAGCATTTTAGTTGTGTTAGCCTGTTGCCAAGCAAATACATTTTTTATGGAAAAATGTGTATGCTCATGAAATGTGATCTCAATCATTGGTGTAAATTCTGTAATCACATTTAAGAAAAATTGAATTTGACTTGAATCATAAATAAACCAATGGCCTTAATGATAAATAGGTAGAATTGCAGAATGTGGTCCCCACACCACTTGCAAAAATCTTGGAAACCCAGACAATGAAAATTGAATTTGATTTATTTCGTTACTATAAACCAGCAGCCTTGGCTGTTGCACACCTTAAACATTCAGTTTCTGCGGAGCTTGATTATACTGAAAATCCAATATAGTGAAAACATTTCCGATGTCTAAATTAACTTGTAATATTTGAATGAAAGTCCAATTGTTTCAATTGGAATATCAAGTTGCTTATAGTGAAACTCAATTTACTATTGGTTGGTGTTGGAGGAGCAGGTAATGACATTTGGTGCATCTAGCCATACATTGAATAGTCTATTCTCTTTTATTGACCATTTCCTTCTCTATTCTCCTCTCCTGAAGGTACTGATGTGCCAGTTTATAGGTTCTGAGTGTTTTCCAATACCTTGCCCAAGTAGCCATTCTTTCATGTTGCCAGGCTATTTGACTGTACTGCTTAACTCAGCTTAGCGACCGACCCATATATAATTCATTTTCAAGACTGCTTTGTTTCCACCTCCAAAATATTATCTCCTGCTAAAAACTCTTTTCTTTAATTGTGCGTTCATGCTTCCAGACTTCATTACCTCCAAGAAACATATAATTTAACAGCACAGAAGGATGCCATTCAATCCATTGAACCTGTGCCAGCTATCTGAAAGAGCTATCTACTGAATGTCCATTGCTATTTCGTGTTCAGTGCTCTATTTGCCCACCACCCTGCGTAAAGCATTCTGAAAAATATCTCTGGAGGACAGGAGGGGAACTACAGAAATATAAGTTGTTGGGGGCATCATATTCTCACCTGACATTCATGTGCATACTTTGTTTTAGGGGTCACTGGATGATAATCAAGAGTGGAACCATTGCTGATTTTTGCTGCTGAGGTAGTTGTAGCACCCCAATTACTGCTGAGATCAATTAACTCAGTACCATCTGAGAATTAAATCTGCGACCTTTTGGTCTGTATGGCTCAGTGACATTGTGCCCTCAGTGAGCCATCAAATCAGCTAGCACACTTTTAAAAGCATTCATTGCACTTCAGTCTTTTTGCAAGGTATATGCTAAGTTTCAGATCAGGAGCACATCCATAAGAAGCAGAGAATGGTGTTGGTTGAAGTTTAATTACTTTTCACAAAACCGTCACGGGATTGTATTTTTTAATGAATGTGTACAATATGGTCAATTTCAGTGCAGCAACTTGCTCTATTTGCAATTTTGTATGCATCAGTAATCCATCAACTGCACCTGCTATAACATTACTTTGCTGTAAATAGGTTCCATTGTACGTAAACAAAGGAAAGTTCAATTTAATCCTCTTAAGAACTATCTTACTGAAGTCAGAGCTTTTTTCTTAAAGTGCTTAGTTGCAACATTTGTTGTGTTAATTATACCTGTTATTTGCTTGGTAAAGTAAATATTAAGCTGATGTTTGTTGACTCGTGACAGAAGTACTTCCTGAACACAAATTTAATTTTAATTTTAGAGAACTCATGATTTGGTAAAATCTTTCTTATAAATTGCATTTTAGCAAATACTTCATGTAAATTAGTTGATCTAATATGATTTTTTTGTTTAAACTGCTATGATTTCTTTGTCAGCACTTCAGAAGTAATATTAATCATGTGTCTGTTTTGTTACTGAAGATTTCTTTAATCCAAATTGTATGTTGATTTTCACAGGAGTAAGACCTACATTTTTGAAGAATTTTTATTGCTGTGGCATGATAAGCTGAGAAAAAGAAATGTACAAACAACAATGACTGTCAAACTGCAGAAAGATGTTGATCGATATAAGGTGAATTGCTTTACAAGTAATTTTGATACTCAGACCTTGAAGGAAGAGGTGATCTAGGGACTGGATGGTACAATAGATTAGACACTGGCCTTTCACCTCTGGTACCTGAGTTCAAATGGGACAGATGGGACAACTACCCCTCTGCTAGCTGTATGGTTTCCTTGCATGAAAAGAGCTTGGTATGTCTCAATCCAGTTGCTCGTATGAATGGACCGGACCCACAGTACAAAATTGCTCCTAACTTGGTAATCTCACTTTGAAAAACCAGAGGATGACTGGTGTGCCAAATGGGAAAATCTCATGTAGGTGCAGTGGGCAATATTATTTTAATGTAGTGTCTGAAGTACATTGTTGGGGATGAGCTTTGCTTTGCATCGAACCATGCTATACTGGACCTTGGCTACATGATACTGAAACTTTCCAAAATGTAAAGTGTTCTTTTCACGAGCAATAACATCCCTCACCTTGAGCACAAAAAAATCTTGTCATACAAATTAGATTTAGTTGTATTTGGTGAATTGATTGCATTTTACTTTGATTTTGGTTAAAAATAGACAAGTAAATATTGAAATTCAGATCTCCAAATTTACTGTAATCAATTATAGATTTCTTATATTTTATTTACATAATTTTTAGAAATCAAGAAATGTCCCTGAAGCTTCACATACACACTCTTTGGCAATAAAAATACAGCCATGTTTTGAGTTGAAGGTCATTATTTATTTTAGCTTTTTTCCTCTTTCTGCAGATGGTAGTACCTGTTCTGAAGTATGTCCGTGGAGAACATCTCTCCCAGGATCACTGGCTGGACCTGTTTCGTCTGCTAGGCATGCCTAGAGGCACCACAATAGAGAAATTGCAATTTGGGGACTTGTTGAAAGTGGCAGATGTCATTGTGGCAAAATCTTCAGAACTAAAAGTATGAACTAATGGTTACCGCTGGTAACTATAAAATAGTACAGCTGCTAAATAAATTAAATAGACAACTTTTAAACAGTTGATAGTACTTTTTGTGAGAAGCAATATTGTGTTTTTAAAGTTTGACCTGATGTCAATATAAATACAAGTTGTTGTTATATTGAGAAACTGACAGTGACTGCTATTTTTGCTGTCGCGCCACACAATTTCTATGCTTGTTTTTTGTGTACAAATGAACACAAGTATACTAAAAAAAAGGATGAAAACAGTTAAATGGTTTTCGCACTTTTGTTTATTCATTCCTACTTGAGACTATATTGCTCTGGTATAATTATTACTTTGCTTTGTTCTGCTTTCAGCTTGTGATTCTTCTCCCTGCTGTTTCTGTTTGTTGCTGTGTGTTTACTTTCTGTCTGTCGGCTTTGATATTTTTTTTATTTTGCTTGCTTTTTGTTTTACTCCCACTATTGTATTTCCCCTTCATTTCAGCCTTCCAGAATTCCAGAAAACATAAAGTGGTAGGTTTTGGTCTAGGCCTGTTTTGGGGCCCAGACTTGGGGCTGCGCGACTAGTGTGCGTTCAAGCTAAGAGTCACGAGGATCAATGGAAATTGATGCTCGGGCCTCATTAGCACATTTCCCCATTTCCTGCTTTTGTTTTTCTTCATTTTTTTGCTTTCTCTGTTGTGTCTTAACATTAACAGTAGCTGTCGTGAATTCAATTATTTCTTACAGATTTTTTCAATGACTACCTAATGCTGTTTCCAAACCAGCTCTGACTTGAATTCTTAAGTAAATACGAACTGTCCAAACACTGCTTATTTTCCAAAATCTGATTAAGCATGAAGACTTCAATGCCGGGAAAGACTTCAGAGCAAAAAATATGGCTCAGGAATTGTGGTCAGAGACGTACCTCTGGAGTACGTCTTCGACCCGCGCAATTAATCCGAACCTACCTCCAGGCGCCCAGGCTGTGAAGAGTTGCGGCCTGGGATCATGTCGGCCTGGTCCTCCAATGAGAAACGAGGATTCCATTGCAGTCATTTATGAAGGGAATCCCCTAATGATACGCAATGGAATCCCCAAATAATTATATTGCTAGGCAGTTGTTGGGCAAATAACTGTGCCAGTGGTTCAGATGATCTGTCAAGGCATATCTTGATCAATCGCAAGTTCTGGATTTTGCACAAGTTGCGGGGTATTATAAATGGATTCTGACAGCGTACACAGAGTACAGTCAGGGAAACCGCATTTTCAGGGCCTATAGAAACATAGAAAATAGGTGCAGGAGCAGGCCATTTGGCCCTTCAAGCCTGCACCGCCAATATGATCATGGCTGATCATGCAACCTCAGTAGTTTTACCATTGCAAATGTAAAACTTATTCAGTCAAAGACTTCAATCACAATATTGTTTACCAAGTAGTTTATATACTAATACATTCTGTATGGCATCATATCCCCTGACTCACCAATTCTATGGGAGTTGCATTATCCTATAACATATGAACATATGTCATTTTCACCCTCATCTTTCAATTAATTGCTTTGTTTAAGATCTTAATTGTACCAATGAAATGCAGAATTATTTCCTTCCTCAACTATTAGCGGAAGATTGTATTTTATGAGTATATCTGTCAGTACTTTGAATTATACAGAACTTGGTTAGGGCATTCTTCTTTGCTATTCTAAATTAATGTAAGACTACAAAATGTTTTATATGGATATTCTTTATTCACCTCAAATTCCTAACTAATGTGCAGTATTCTCAGAAGTGACCTCAAAGGAATTACCTATAGTTTATTTATTCAGATTTAAAAAAAAGATTTATTTTGCTATAATTGAGGGTGTCATTTCATTTCAAACTATTCGTTGTAGTTATCAGTTTTGCTAAAGAACTTGTAATTAATTGACATGATTGAATTAAATGCTCAATAGTGTTTGTAACTTTCCTTTCAGGAACTCAACAGTCGAGCACAAGGGGAAGTCTCCATTCGAGAAGCATTGCGGGAGCTTGACTTGTGGGGGGCTGCATCAGTCTTTATGATGACGGATTATCAGGAAAGCCAGAAAATAACTATCAAACTGATTAAAGATTGGAAAGACATTGTCAACCAGGTTGGAGATAACCAGTGCCTACTCCAGTCCCTTAAGGACTCCCCCTACTATAAAGGGTTTGAGGACAAAGTGTCTATTTGGGAAACTAGATTAGCAGATCTTGATGAATATCTACACAATTTAAATCAAATTCAAAGGAAATGGGTCTATCTGGAGCCAATTTTTGGTCGTGGAGCTCTTCCGAGAGAACAGGGACGCTTTAAGAGAGTTGATGATGATTTCAGGTCAGTTTTATATTTAATGTTGTCTTATTTATGCAGAATATTAGGAGGTAGAGTTTCCACTTTGTGCGCAATCGGAAAATTGTGACCAAAATACGCTCAAAATTGCACTGGTTAGATTGCAGTTCATGTTTCTGCTAAATCATTTGCGTAATCACAACCATAAAATCTTCCATGACCCAGTGCAATTGGGCAGCGCAATAGAACGCAATTGTTTATATATTTTTCTTTCCATTAAAAAGTATTAATTAAAGTATTTAAAAGTGATAATCTGGTCCATTTTTATTGATACAGCTGAAAATGGGTTTATCACAAAAAGTGAACATTTTTAATAAGTGTTCAACCCTCCACCTGTGAGTAACCTGTTTTAATATAAAATCATAGAAATTTACAGCACAGAAGAAAGACATTTTGGCCCATTGTGTCCACGCCGGCCGACCAAGAGTTATCCAGCCTAATCTGATGAAGCCCCCCCACAAATCAAGCAAAAATTGTTAACTTGCAGTATGGGGTATTTTTAATTAATTTTCATTTTAAGCTAATTCTGTCAAACTGAATATCTCTTTGGAACAGAAATTTTAAAAAAGACCAAACTCTGTCAAGATTCCAAATTGACCAAAACTCATCTCTGACCTGTGTTTAACACCTAGACTAATTGAAGTTTGGTTGTCAAGCCCCAGTTCAGAATGCCATGCTCTCGAAAAATTACCACTGCCTCCGCTGACCTTTTGGAACCTTCTGCAGCTGCTTGCACTTCTCTGCAGCAGTTTTCCACCACTTATCTTGGATTCTGAATGGGGATTGTAGAAGAAACCTGACTTTGATTTAAAAAAAAATTAAATTACAGACTACTTAGGCATTTTTTTCCCCAGAGGTCTTAGCTGGCTTTGGGTGAATGGAGTTTGTGGGGTAAGCTGTACCATTTTTTGCCAGACTTGATGTAGCCACAAGATATTTGATTTATGTGCAAATTTTGCAAAATCTGTTCAATTTGCTACACTAAATGAAAAATACATTTTAATGTGGTACTCATTCTCAACAGTGACTGAAAGCAAATTTCTCTCTCATTAAATCAATACTTCTTCATTGTCACTGGTTCCCAAGGTAGTAAAATACGCTCCATAACTGGTCCTTATAAGAAATAGTAATGTAGCTTCAATTTATTGCTTTTTTAAAATAGAAAAATAACTGTTTTAGTAATGTGTGCTTTGTGTGTTGAAATGGTGCAATCATTGAAAAAGAAACAAGGCAATTAAATCACCATTTAAAAATGTCAAGAGCACCAGGTCGAAATGAACCTACTACAAGAGTACTCAATAAATTGGCAAGAGGAAGGGTGCTCTGCTGGAATTTCACAACCGCTGCTTAGAGACAAGATGGCACCAGAAGACTACAAAATATCGAATACTGTTACTGAATTTATAAATGATCCTGGGTATGATAGTGGAGATATGTATCTGTTAACTTGAAATCTATAATGGGTAATTGAAATATAGTCAAACAATTCAAAGCAAGTCAGTGATGATTATGGCAGGCAGGCTATGTATAACAGACTTGGAATTTTCCGCTGGATGATGGCAATGTGATATTATATACCATACGTGTAGAAAGTATTTGATAAGGTCCTTCACCTGTAATGCATTACTGAATTAAAAGCGCTTGGAATAAACAAATCGATAATTAATTTTCCCGAAGAACATTATCAGTTATTCTATTTGAGCAGTTGCAAATGGTTGTGGCTCCCAAGAGTAGATTATGGAATCTTTACTGCTCTGACTTTGCTGATGGATTGAATTAAGTTTGAGCATGTCAGCAAATTATATGATGGTGGGTGGGGCTGGGTGGGTGGGTAGTGTTCTTAAAAAGGCGTGAAAAAATTTACAGAAATTGAGCAATGTAGCAGATTAAATCAATTAGGTTTAGTATTGAGAAGTTTAAGACAATTTTATATTGGTACTAAAAATAGCAAACATGACTACTTGAAGGATTTATTGTCAAATAGGTTTCATTTGGAAATGGATGTGAACATTATTATAAAACAGGCAATTAAAAAGTCACCATGTGACTGGAATTGCTGAGCTAAGTAGAATATTATTATTCATAAATAGATGCATGGAGTATAATACGAACGGAATTGTATTGAACCTGCATAAAGTAAGATCATGTGACGTATTGCCCTTTATTCTTGATTATACATACATAAAAAACATGGAGGAAAAGATTTTTAAAAAACAACGATCGTTCCAGCCCTCGAAGACCAGGATCTCAAACCAGGCACCAAGCTCATGGTACCCGCCCTCCTATATGCTTCAGAGATGTGGACTATGTACAGCAGGTACCTCAAAGGACTGAAGAAGCACCACCAATGCTGCCTCCTCAGAACCCTGCAAATTAATTGGCAGGATAGGCGCACCAAGGTCTGTGTTCTCTCTCAGGCCAACATCCCCAGCGTCGAGGCATTGATCACGCTCGATCAGCTCTGATGGATGGGCCGTATTGTCCACGTGCCTGATACTAAACTCCTGAAACAAGCACTCTACTCCGAGGGGTCCATCTATATAGATCACTAAAATGTAGTGATCAGTTGCAAAAAATAATCAAAAAGGCTAATGGAATGCTAGTCCTTATATCTTGAGAGTTAGAATATAAAGGGGAGGAAGTTTGCCGACAACTAGCTATACAGCTTTCCAAAGCCCTGGTTAGACTACATCTGGTGTACACTTTTGGGCACCGCACCTTTAGAAAGAATACATTGGCCTTGGCAGTGCAGATTCACCAGAATGTTACCAGGGCTCCAAGGTTTAAATTATGAAGAGAGATAACATAAACTAGGCTTGTATTCCCTGGAATGTAGAATATTATGGGGTGATTTGATTGAGGTTTTTAGGATTTTGAAATGAATTGATAGGGTGGATAGAGAAACCTTTTTTGCTGATGGGGGAGTCTAGGATAAGTAGATTTAACCTTAAAATCAGAGCAAGGCCATTCAGGAGAGAAGTTAGGAAACACTTCTTCACGCAAAAGGTGATTGGTGCGGAACTCTCTCCCACAAAAAGCAGGAGATGCTTGCTCAATTAATAATTTAAAATCTGAGATCAATAGATTTTTGCTAACCAAGGGTTTTAAAAGATATGGAGCCAAGGCGGGTAAATGGAGTTAGGGTACAGATCTCATTAACTGGCAAAACAGGCTTGAGGGGCTGAATGGACTACTCCTGCACTATTCTATGTTTCTATGTGACTGATTGGATAGAAAAAGGCAATGCATTACATGTGCAGTGTATAGGATTTTCAGAAGGTGTTTGATAAGAGGTTTGTGACAAAAATTAAGGCATATGGTAGAAGAAGAAATCAAACTATAGATGTTTACAGCACATAAGGGGACCATTTGCCCCATTGTGTTTGTGCCAGCTCTTTGCGAGAGCAATACAAAATTAATCACACTGCCCCACTCTCTTCCCATAGCCTTGTATCTTCCTCTGCCTCAAATAGTTTTCCAGTTTTCCCTTAAAATATGTAGTGATCATTTCCTCAGCTATTCCCTGTAGCAAAGCATTCCATTCTCCAACAACCATCTGCAGAAAGAAATTTCTCCGTATTCATCTCCCACTTGGTAATTTTAAATTGATGATTCCTGACTCCCCAACCAGGGGAAATTGTCTTTTATTTCCTATTCACTCAATCAAAACTCTTCATCTTAAATCTTTAACATCAGTGTTTTTTGGGTCAGAAGATAGTAAGCATATCATTGTGTTTGCCATAGTAACGCGCAATGTTAATATAAGGAAAGATTGGTTAAGCATGGGTAGTTAATACAATGCTGGATCAGTGTATTGTATCTTCTCCAGATCAATCATGGCAGATGTTCAAAGGGACAACAGAATAACTTCACTCTGTGTACGAGTTGGCATCAGACATTCTCTTATTACCATATTAGACCAGCTGCAAAGATGTCAAAAGTCACTCAATGAATTTCTGGAGGTAAGAGTTCATGTGAAAGGATAAATTTAGATCAGCATAAGGATTAACATACCACAGAAAGTTGTTGAGGCTAGTTCGTTCGATATATTTTAAAGGGAGTTAGATGTGGCTCTTACGGCTAAAGGGATCAAGGGGTATGGAGAGAAAGCAGGAATGGGGTACTGAAGTTGCATGATGAGCCATGATCATATTGAATGGTGGTGCAGGCTCAAAGGGCCGAATAGCCTACTCCTGCACCTATTTTCTATGTTTCTACAAAAACAAAACAATGAATTGAAATCTAACATTCCTAGATTTTTAAAACCATTTTTATTTTAGTTCCCTGCAGAAACTCCCAACCAAGTTACTAAAAAAATCTACATCCACCTTTAGAATTTTTATTTGCCTGATATGTAGTGGGTAAGATAATGGGACTAAAGGCAGATAACTCCCCTGGACCTGATGGCTTGCATCCGAGGGTCTTAAGAGAAGCAGCGGCAGGGATTGTGGTTGTAATTTACCAAAATTCCCTGGATTCTGGGGAGGTCCCAGCAGATTGGAAAACTGCAAATATAACGCCCCTATTTAAAAAAGGAGGCAGACAAAAAGCAGGAAACTATAGACGAACATCTGTGGTTGGAAAAATGTTGGAGTCCATTTATCAAAGAAGCAGTAGCAGGACATTTGGAAAAGCAAAATTCGGTCAGGCAAAGTCAGCATGGATTTATGAAGGGCAAGTCATGTTTGATAAATTTGCTGGAGTTCTTTGAGGATGTAACGAACAGGGTGGATAAAGGGGAACCACTGGATGTGGTGTATTTGGACTTCCAGAAGGCATTTGACAAGATGCCACATAAAAGGTTACTGCACAAGATAAAAGTTCACGGGGTTGGGAGTAATATATTAGCATGGATAGAGGATTGGCTAACTAACAGAAAACAGAGAGTCGGGATAAATGATTCATTTTCTGGTTGGCAACCAGTAACTCGTGGGGTGCCGCAGGGATCAGTGCTGGGACCCCAACTATTTACAATCTATATGAATGACTTGGAAGAAGAGACTGAATGTAACAAAGCCAAGTTTGCTGACGATACAAAGATGGGAGGAAAAGCAATGTGTGAGGAGGACACAAAAAAAATCTGCAGAAGGACATAGACAGGCTAAGTGAGTGGGCAAAAATTTGGCGGATGGAGTATAATGTTGGAAAGTGTGAGGTCATGCACTTTAGCAGAAAAAAATCAAAGAGCAAGTTATTATTTAAATGGAGAAAGATTGTAAATTGCCGCAGTACAGCGGGACCTGGGGGTACTTGTGCATGTAATACAAAAGGATAGTATGCAGGTACAGCAAATGGTCAGGAAGGCCAATGGTATCTTGGCCTTTATTGCAAAGGGATTGGAGTATAAAAGCAGGGAAGTCTTGCTACAGCTATATAAGTTATTGGTGAGGCTACACCTGGAATACTGTGTGCAGTTTTGATTTCCATATTTACGAAAGGATATACTTTGCAGGCAGTTTAGAGAAGGTTCACTAGGTTGATTCTGGGGATGAGGGGGTTGACTTATGAGGAAAGGTTGAGTAGGTTGGGCCTCTACTCATTGGAATTCAGAAGAATGAGAGGTGATCTTATTGAAACGTATAAGATAATGAGGGGGCTTGACAAGGTGGATGCAGAGAGGATGTTTCCACTGATAGGGGAGACTAGAACTAGAGGGCATGATCTTAGAATAAGGGGCCGCCCATTTAAAACAGAGGTGAGGAGAAATTTCTTCTCTCAGGGTTGTAAATCTGTGGAATTCGCTGCTTCAGAGAGCTGTGGAAGCTGGGACATTGAATAAATTTAAGACAGAAATAGATAGTTTCTTAAACGATAAGGAAATAAGGAGTTATGGGGAGCGGTCGGGGAAGTGGAGTTGAGTCCATGATCAGATCAGGCTCGAGGGATCGTATGGCCTACTCCTGTTCCTATTTCTTATGTTCTTATGTTCAATGGAGAGTAAAATCGGGTGGGTTGTAAAACTGGTGGTTGATCTGATCGTATTAGTTTCCCACCAGGGAATATTACCCACTTTGAGTTCTGACTTCCTCTCTCACTGCTCTTTTACTTTTGTACTGGAGAAAATTTTAGTACCTTTCCCCGAGGACCTTTGTTAATACATCTCTCAAAGGCTGCATTTCATAAAGTCTCTATTTTAAAGCATTGTATTCCACTGATTTGGGAATTTCCATAAATGATATTATAATGCAGGCCCTGAAACTCATAAATGATTAAGTATGTAGTTATTCCAATTGTCAGAATATGAATTAATATAGGGAACTCTCTTCATCTAAGATCCACATAAACCTAATTATATTATATGCCACTCGATGAATATGCAAACTTGTTTTTCCATGTGGCAGCATGAATAAATAGGACTATGGATGGCTTTTTGAGTAGAAATTACCATACCATTCACTGATAGATAAATGGACTAATGTTTTTAAAACTTTTCCATCTAGGAAAAACGTTCAGCATTCCCACGGTTTTATTTCATTGGCGATGATGATTTACTGGAAATCCTGGGACAGTCCACCAACCCCGCTATCATTCAAACTCATCTCCGAAAGCTTTTTGCTGGTATGGCTTCATATCTAATTATGTTGGCTCCTGGTACCTAATCAGGTTACCTCTAAGCAGCCTCTGTTATAGTTTGTTTGGTCTTTTGTGATCTTGTTTTTATCATCTTTTAATCAGTGACCTGTAAATGTTTGATTGTTGAAGAATATGAAAACTGACAGCAAGGTCCCTGCAAATTATATGGTTATTAAATTCAATTGTGTTTCCCACTGAATACAGAATTACAGATTGTTTAACATCTGCATTGATTTATGTAATTGTAGTCACCAAGTTTCCACAAGAAAAATAACGGGCGCCCCTCCGAGCTGGGCGCCAGTTTTTCGCGCCTAAAATGGCGCCTAAAAAAATCCTCGGTATTCTCCACCTACTTACAGGTCCTGTGGCACTCGGCGCAGTCAGCACGAGCTGTGGGGGGGCGGAGCCAGGTCCCGGCGCTGAAAACAGTGCCGGGACCTCTGCACATGCGCGCTATAGTCGGCACGCAAGTGCAGTAGCTCCAGGCGCCGAACTGTGTGGGAGGGGCCCGAAGCACGCGGCCCCTAGCCCTGGCCCAATGGCCTCACTGGGGCTGCGTGAATGAGGCTCCTCCCACGGCCAGCTCCTGCTTCCACCCGACCCGACCAGACCCGACACTCGCTCCACCCCACCCAGCCGACCAGACCCGACCCGACACCCGCTCCCCGTACCGACCCGAGACCCGCTCCCCCCCCCCCCGCACCGACCCGAGACCCGCTCTCCCCCCACCCCCCGCACCGACCCGAGACCCGAGACCCGCTCCCCCGCCCCGACCCGAGACCCGAGACCCGCTCCCCCGCCCCGGCCCGAGACCCGAGACCCGACACCCGCTCTGACCCGACCCGAGACCCGACCCCGACACGAGACCCGCTCCCCCCCCCCCCCCGACTGACCCGACCCGCGCTCCTGTTCCCCGACCCGACGCCCCCCCCTCTCTCTCCCTCCCTCTCCCCCTCCCCCTCTCCCTCTCTCCCCCTCCCTCCCTCCCTCCCTCTCCCCCTCCCTTTCTCTCCTTCCCCCTCTCTCTCTCTCCCTCCCCCCTCCCCCACCCTCCCTCTCTCCCTCCCTCCCTCTCTCCCTCCCTCCCTCTCTCCCTCCCTCTCTATCTCCCTCCCTCCCTCTCTCCCTCCCTCCCTCTCTATCTCCCTCCCTCCCTCCCTCTCTATCTCCCTCCCTCCCTCCTTCTCTATCTCCCTCCCTCCCTCCCTCCCTCTCTATCGCCCTCCCTCCCTCTCTCCCTCCTCTCTCCCTCCCCTCCCCTCCCCTCCCCTCCCCTCCCCTCCCCTCCCCTCCCCTCTCCCTCCCCTCCCCTCCCCTCTTCCCCTCCTCTCTCCCTCCCTCCCTCCCTCCCTCCCTCCCTCCCTCTCTCTCTCTCTCTCTCTCTCTCTCTCTCTCTCTCCCTCTCCCCCCCCCCCCCCGCTCAGCGGCACGAACGGCTGCAGAATTCTCCCTGGCTGAAGCACTTTCACACAGGTAGGAAGATGGTTTGTTTAATCTTTTCTTGGCTTATAAATGTTTATTCAGGTTGGATTTATTTGTACAATATTTGTAGAAGTAGAAACAAGGATTTATTGTCGAATTTAATGAGTTCCCTTCCCCCCCTCCCCCCCACCTCGTTCTGGACGCCTAATTTGTAACCTGCGCCTGATTTTTTAATGTGTAGAACAGGTTTTTTCAGTTCTACAAAAATCTTCACTGGTTCCATTCTACTTTAGTTTGGAGTACATTTTCACTGTGGAAACTTTCAAATCAGGCGTCAGTGGCCGGACACGCCCCCTTTTGAAGAAAAAATTCTGTTCTAAACTAGAACTGTTCTACCTGACTAGAACTGCAGAAAAAAAAATGTGGAGAATTGCGATTTCTAAAATAGTCCGTTCTCCACCAGTTGCTCATAAAAATCAGGCGCGAATCATGTGGAAACTTGGGCCCTAGATAACTAGATCGATCTCCATAGAGGACTGTGTTCTCTGTTGTGCTAGTGTTCATCAGAGTTCATCATTAACACATATTCTTAGAGTAACAAGCAGAACATGGATGTTTTTTCGTCTCAAGGTTATGAATTTATATTCAAAATGAAGCGGTTTCAAAACTATTACATTCATGGAAAAAATGGATGTGCCACTAGCAGCAATATAATAGAAGTGAGTTTAAAAAGTAATGCATATTAATAAAACATTGGCCCTGAATTTGCGGTCAGCCGTGTAGCTAAGGAGCATGCCGCAGACACCCGTTCGATATCCGCACTTACCCCGTGCGAACATCTCTTTGTGAAGTTGCTGCCAGATACTGCAAAGTTATGTGCAGCGTAGTGCCCCACGGATCTCAGCGACACACTGTGGTGCATATTCGAACCTGGGATCAAGTGGATTGATGCTCCTTTCACTTCCTGACTCTTAGTGAATCCTCAAGTATAGAAATCTCCGAGGGGACAGCATTAAGCTTTGCAGAAGGTCCAGCTAAGTAGCTGACCTTGTTTTATTTTTACTATTCCAACTGCATTTTCCAAAAGATAGCTTAAGCATTTTTGTTTTACTCGCATTTGTTTTGATATTGCTGACTATTTAAAAAAACAACTAATTTTTAATAATTTAGCAACCAGAAATGATATTTTATTAATTAATTACAATCATTGCAATAACATTTAATGCACAAATAAAGATTTCAGCATTAATAGAATTCGATCAGACACTGAAAAGTCTTGAGATACATTTTAATGATGGTGTCCTTAAAATCATAAAACTTGATTAGGATGCTTTTTCTGGGCTCTAGCATAAACCTAATTCAAAATTATACAATTTTCTCATCCTCCTCCCTTTATGCTATGCGACATGTTCCCACGACTGTTTGCGCCAGTTGTAAATATTTTCAGGTTAGCTATTCAGAGAGTTCAGAAAAGTGGGATCCCACAAGAATTAGTGCTGGGACCAATGTTTTTCACAATTTATATAAATGATTTAGAATTTGGAATCAAAAGCACAATTTCAAAATTTGCAGATGACACCAAATTGTGTCTGTGTCTGTGTGTGGGGTGTGGGGGGCGGTGGGGTAGTCAATACATAGAAACATAGAAAATAGATGCAGGAGAAAACCATTCGGCCCTTCGAGCCTGCACCACCATTCAATAAGATCATGGCTGATCATCACTTCAGTACCCCTTTCCTGCTTTCTCTCCATATCCCTTGATCCCTTTAGCCGTAAGGGCCGTATATAACTCCTTCTTGAATATATCCAATGAACTGGCATCAACAACTCTCTGCGGTAGAGAATTCCACAGATTAACAACTCTCTGAGTGAAGAAGTTTCTCCTCATCTCGATCCTTAGACTGTATCCTCTGGTTCTGGACTTCCCCAACATCGGGAACATACTTCCTGCATCTAACCTGTCCAGTCCCGTCAGAATTTTATATGTTTCTATGAGATCCCCTCTCATCTTTCAAAACTCCAGTGAATACAGGCCCAGCCAATCCACTCTCTCTTCATATATCAGTCCTGCCATCCGGGAATCAGTCTGGTGAACCTTCGCTGCATTCCCTCAATAGCAAGAACTTCCTTCCTCGGATTAGGAGACCAAAACTGAACACAATATTCCAGGTGAGGCCTCACCAAGGCCCTGTACAACTGCAGTAAGACCGGCCTGCTCCTATACTCAAATCCCCTAGCTATGAAGGCCAACATGCCATTTGCCTTCTTCACCGCCTGCTGTACCTGCATGCCAACTTTCAATGACTGATGTACCATGACAGCCAGGTCTCGTTGCACCTCCCCTTTTCCTAATCTACCGCCATTCAATAATATTCTGCCTTCGTCTTTTTGCCACCAAAGTGGATAACCTCACATTTATCCACATTATACTGCATCTGCCATGCATTTGCCCACTTACCTAACCTGTCCAAGTCACCCTGCAACCTCTTAGCATCCTCCTCACAGCTCACACCGCCACCCAGCTTAGTGTCATCTGCAAACTTGGAGATATTACATTCAACTCCTCCATCTAAATCATTGATGTATATTGTAAATAGCTGGGGTCCCAGCACTAAGCCCTGCAGCACCCCACTAGCCATTGCCTGCCATTCTGAAAAGGACCCGTTTATCCCGACTCTCTGCTTCCTGTCTGCCAACCAGTTCTCTATCCATGTCAATACATTACCCCCAATACCATGTGCTTTAATTTTGCACACCAATCTCTAGTGTGGGACCTTGTCAAAAGCCTTTTGAAAGTCCAAATTGGTTCTTCCCTGTCCACTCCACTCGTTACATCCTCAAAAAATTCTGCAAGATTTGTCAAGCATGATTTCCCCTTCATAAATCTATGCTGACTTGGACCGATCCTGTCACTGCTTTCCAAATGCGCTGCTATTTCATCCTTAATGATTGATTCCAACATTTTCCCCACTACTGATGTCAGGCTAACCGGTCTATAATTACCCGCTTTCTCTCTCCCCTTTTTAAAAAGTGGTGTTACATTAACTACCCTCCAATCCATAGGAACTGATCCAGAGTCGATAGACTGCTGGAAAATGATCACCAATGCATACACTATTTCTAGGGCCACTTCCTTAAGTACTCTGGGATGTAGACTATTAGGTCCTGGGGATTTATCGGCTTTCAATCCCATCAATTTTCGTAACACAATTTCCTGACTAATAAGGATTTCAGTTCCTCCTCCTCAGTAGACCGTCGGTCCCCTAGTATTCCCAGAAGGTTATTTGTGTCTTCCTTCGTGAAGACAGAACCAAAGTATTTGTTCAATTGGTCTGCCATTTCTTTGTTCCCCATTATAAATTCACCTGATTCTGACTGCAAGGGACCTACTTTTGGCTTCACTAATCTATTTCTCTTCACATATCTATAGAAGCTTTTGCAGTCAGTTTTTATGTTCCCAGTAAGCTTCCTCTCATACTCTATTTACCCCCTCCTAATTAAACCCTTTGTCCTCCTCTGCTAAATTTTAAATTTCTCCCACTCCTCAGGGTTGCTGCTTTTTCTGGCCAATTTATATGCCACTTCCTTGAATGTAACACTATCCTTAATTTCCCTTGTTAGCCACGGCTGAGCCACCTTCCCGTTTTATTTTTAGTCCAGACCGGGATGTACAATTGTTGAAGTTCATCCATGTGATCTTTAAATGTTTGCCATTGCCTATCCACCGTCAACCCTTTTAAGTATCATTCGCCAGACTCATACCATCGAAGTTACCTTTCCTTAAGTTCAGGACCCTAGTTTCTGAATTAACTGTCACTCTCCATCTTAATAAAGAATTCTACCATATTATGGTCACTCTTCCTCAAGGGGCCTCGCACAACAAGATTGCTAATTAGTCCTTTCTCATTACACATCACCGAGTCTCGGATGGCCAGCCCTCTAATTGGTTCCTTGACATATTGACCTAGAAAACCATCCCTAATACACTCCAGGAAATCCTCCTCCACCATATTGCTACCAGTTTGGTTAGCCCAATCTATATATAGATTAAAGGCGCCCATGATAACTGCTGTATCCTTATTGCATTTCTTGTTTGGATTTCTAATACTGAGGAGGACTGCAACAAATTACAAGAATACATCAATAAACTTGCAGAATGGGCATATCATTGGCAAATGAATTTCAACACAGATAAATGTGAGCTATGACATTTTGGTAAGAAAAATAAGGAGGTCACTTATTACTTGGAAAATAAGAATCTAAATGGGGACGAATCATTGAGCTCAGAATCGGCCAGGAGTTACTCTTTTTTTTTGGAGCAACTTGATTTTTCTGGAGTATCTTAAAAATCTCCATTTTGCACGTTCAATTTGCAATGGTTAAGTGAGTTAGTTAGGATTTTTTTAGTTTCGTTTTTTTTGTCAAAAGGGGACGTTACCAGCCACCTACGCCAGTTTGGCCAGCTAATATTTACTCCAAATCTATTTATGACAGTGGCCACTTCAGAAAACCCTTGCGGAGAGTTAAGAAATCGGCGCAGGAAAGTACATTCTAAAGCACCAAGACTTACAAAGCACACAAATAAGCATTCAAAAACAAATAAAAAATAGACGGAAGCGGAGAGGACCTGCACCTAAAGCACCAAGACTTACAAAACACTAAACAAAGCACAAAAAGTAATAAGCAATCAAAAACAAATAAAAAATAGAAGTCCTACCTTCATCTGACCACTCGGCCAGGGATAGGGGGCGGCAACTGCGGGCATCGGGTCCCTCTCACAGGCTGCAGGATGCGCTGAGGGCAAGGAGCTACTGCGCATGCACACACACTCTAACGCGCATGTGCAGCTGTCCCGGCACTGTTTTCAGCGCCGGAACGCTGGTTCTGCCCCCAATCCACTGGTCACGCTACACCACCACCGAGAAGAGGCCGGACAGCGACCAAAGTCGGGAGGAAGATTTTCGGTGCTTGGAGTTGGACAAAAGCGGCGCACCTCGGGTGAGTGCGGCAAAAATCGGCAGGGGCCAATTTTGAGCCCATAGAATCAGAGAAATTTACAGCACGGAAAGGGGCCATTTCGGCCCATCGTGTCCGCACAGGCCGACCAAGAGCTATCCAGCCTAATCCCACTTGCCAGCTCTTGGTCTATAGCCCTGTAGATTACGGCACTTTAAGTGCACATCCAAGTATCTTTAATGTGGTGACGGTTTTTGCCTCTACTACCCTTTTAGGCAGCCACCCTCTGGGTGAAGACATTTCCCCTCATATCTCTGAAAAACCTCCACCGCAATTGCTTGAAATCTATGCCCCCTGATTGTTGACCTCTCTGCCAAGGGAAGCATGTCCTTCCTATCCACTCTATCTGGGCCCCTCAATTTTATACACCTCAATCAGGTCTCCCCTTAGCCTCCTCTGTTCCAAAGAAAACAAACCCAGTATCTCCAATCTTTCCTCGTAGCCAAAATTCTCCAGTCCATGCAACATTCTTGTAAATAATCTCTGCACCCTTTCAAGTGCAATCACATCTTTCCTGTAATGTGGTGACCTGAACTGCACACACTACTCCAGCTGCGACCTAACCAGTGTTTTATACAGTTCAAGCATAATGTCCTTGCTCTTGTATTCCATGCCTTGACGAATAAAAACAAGTATTCCATATGACTTCTTAACCACCTTATTAGAACATAAAAACATAAGAAATAGGAACAGGAGTAGGCCATGCGGCCCCTTGAGCCTGCTCCACCATTCAATAAGATCATGGCTGATCTGATCATGGACTCAGCTCCACTTCCCCGCCCGCTGGCCTGCAACCTTCAGGGATCTGTGGACCTGCACTCCAAGGTCCCTTTGTTCCTTTACACTTTTCAGTGTCGTACCATTCAATGTGTATTCCCTTGCCTTGTTAGACACCCTCAAATGCATTACCTCACACTTTTCCGGATTTAATTCCATTTGCCACTTTTCTGCCCACCTGACCAGTGCATTGATAGTACTGGTCCGCAGTCCGTAGCTTTCTTCATTATCAACTACACAGCCTATTTTAGCATCATCTGAAAACTTCTTAATCATACCCCCAACATTTAAGTCCAAGTCATTGATATATACCACAAAAAGCAAGGGACCCTGCACTGAGCCCTGTGGGAACCCCACTGGATACAGCCTTCCTGTCACAAAAACACCATCAACCATTACCCTTTGCTTCCTGCCTCTGAGCCAATTTTGGATCCAACTTGTCACTTTGCCCTGGATCCCATGGACGATTACTTTCATGATCAGTTAGCCATGTGGGACCTTATCAAAAGCTTTGCTAAAATCCATATACACTACATCATACGCACTGCCCTCATTGACCCTCCTAGTTACTTCCTTGAAAAATTCAATCAAGTTAGTCAGACATGACCTTCCCTTGACAAATCCATGCTGATTGTCCTTGATTAATCCATGGGCTAGACTTTCCACTTCACATCGCTGGGCTCGTGCCCATATATCGCCCAAAATAGAAACCTAGAAACATAGAAAATAGGTGCAGGAGTAGGCCATTCGGCCCTTCGAGCCTGCACCACCATTCAATAAGATTATGGCTGATCATTCCCTCAGTACCCTTTTCCTGCTTTCTCTCCATACCTCTTGATCCCCTTAGCTGTAAGGGCCATATCTAACTTCCTCTTAAATATATCCAATGAACTGGCATCAACAACTCTCTGCGGCAGGGAATTCCACAGGTTAACAACTCTCTGACTGAAGAAGTTTCTCTTCATCTCAGTTCTAAATGGCCTACCCCTTATCCTAAGACTATGCCCCTGGTTCTGGACTTCCCCAACATCAGGAACATTCTTCCCGCATCTAACCTGTCCAGTCCCATCAGAATCTTGTACGTTTCTATGAGATCCCCTCTCATCCTTCTAAACTCCAGTGAATACAGGCCCAGTTGATCCAGGCTCTCCTCATATGACAGTCCAGTCATCCCTGGAATCAGTCTGGTGAACCTTCGCTGTACTCCCTCATTAGCAAGAATGTCCTTCCTCAGATTAGGAGACCAAAACTGAACACAATATTCCAGGTGAGGCCTCACTAAGGCCCTGTACAACTGCAGTAAGACCTCCCTGCTCCTATACTCAAATCCCCTAGCTATGAAGGTCAATACACCATTTGCCTTCTTCACCGCCTGCTGTACCTGCATGCCAACTTTCAATGACTGATGAACCATGACAGCCAGGTCTCGTTGCACCTCCCCTTTTCCTAATCTTCCGCCACTCAGATAATATTCTACCTTCGTGTTTTTGCCCCCAAAATGTATGACCTCACATTTATCCACATTATACTGCATCTGCATTGCATTTGCCCATTCACCTAACCTGTCCAAGTCACCCTGCAGCCTCTTAGCGTCCTTCTCACAACTCACACCGCCACCCAGTTTAGTGTCATCTGCAAACTTGGAGATATTACACTCAATTCCCTCATCCAAATCATTAATGTATATTGTAAAGAGCTGGGGTCCCAGCACTGAGCCCTGTGGCACTCCACTAGTCACTGCCTGCCATTCTGAAAAGGACCCGTTTATCCGCACTCTCTGCTTCCTGTCTGCCAACCAGTTCTCTATCCACGTCAGTACATGACCCCCAATACCATGCGCTTTGATGGCCTGCTATCACCATTTTAACTGAAAAGTGGAAAGTTGGGCTGGAACATCGCCGAAAATTTGTCCCCCAACTTTCGGCTCACATCGTCGAGGTGATCGTTGAGGTGATCGCCCGCACATCGCTGGGTGCAACTTTCAGCACATCGCCAGGCTGATCGCTCGCCGAGAACATCGCTGGAGAATAGTTGCTTTTCCCTGGCCTTCCTCACAGAACCCAGCCGTACGGATGCAATTTTGTATATTGGAGGAAGGATGGAGTGCTGCTTACACAAGGGGCTTATAAATTGTAAGTTATTTAATGGTTTTTACAGATAGATTGAGTCATATTTACACTTATATTTATAATTATAATTATATTTGCATTTATTTTAGTAGAAAGGGCAGTTTAGTAGTAGAAAGGGCATTTATATCAACAGTGATAGTAATAGTAATAGTGATGGGGACTGTAGCTTCTCTACCATTACTTGTAACTGCTCACATGCTGGCGTTTGAGGTTGAGTTAAATGAAAGGGCCAATCGAAGAGGTGGCAGACTAATGCGGAGGCGGAGGAAGCGAACGTACTGCCGACGAATGTACAGGGAAAAGCAATCTTACCTCAACTTGTCTGATAACGCGTGTCTTAGGAGGCTGTGCTTCCGGAAGAAGGTCATTGATGAGATATGCCAGCTCATCAAGGGGGATCTCCAGCCTACCAGTACCATCAGGACTGCACTGCCTATTGAGGTAAAGGTCGCTGCGGCACGATCCTTCTACGCATCCGGATCCTTTCAGGCTTCAGTTGGTGACATCTGTGGTATCTCTCAGCACGCCACACATTGCTCCATTCGACAGGTGACTGAAGCCCTTTACGTTCACAGGATAGACTTTATAAGCTTCCCTATGACCAGGGAGGCACAAACCACGAGGGCTTTGGGTTTCTTGAGAATAGAAAACTTCCCCAAGGTGCAGGGAGCAATAGACTGCACGCACAACGCCCTGAAAGTCCCTTTGCAGAACGCGGAGGTGTTTCGTAACCGCAAGGGATTCCACTCCCTGAATGTGCAGCTCGTTGTCGACCACAACCAAATAATCATGGCAGCGTCCATGATGCGCACCTCCTGTGTGAGAGTGATATCCCTGACCTGTTTGACAGTCAGCCAGCAGCTGATGGTTCGATGTTGGGGGATAAAGGATATGGCCTTGCCAGTTGGCTCCTGACCCCCCTGCGTAATCCACAGACGGAGGCCAAAAAGCGTTACAATGAAAGTCACATAGCTACACGCAATATCGTCGAAAAGACAATTGGAGTGCTGAAGCAGCGCTTTAGATGCCTGGACCACTCTGGAGGCAGCCTACAGTACCACCCTGACCAGGTTGCTGAGTTTATTGTGGTGTGCTGCATGTTGCATAACCTAACTTTAAGTAGAGGACAACAAATGCCAGATGGGGCTGCTGGTCCACCTCAGAAGGAGTGGAGGAGGAAGAAGCAGGCAACGAGAGGAGCAGGAGGAGGAGGCTGGTGAGGACCTCGGGGAGAACAATCAGTCTGACGATGAATCTATGGTCCCACCGCGCCCCGGAAGACTGGAGAAACCCTGTGGGAGTTACACGGCTGAAAAGCTGTTGCGCCAGCAGCTCATAAATGAACGCTTTGCATGAACTTACATTGGGGACAGTCACAGTTACAGTTAGACATCAGTTGCATTTGCGTTGTTTTAGCCTTGCCTGCTCTGGCCTGGCCTAGCTATTGTTGTACAACAGTTGTATTAATGTTTTAACTTAACTTACGTTATTCTAAGACAATGCACAACAATTGTAAGAATCAATAAAAATTATTATTACAATAAAAAAAATCATTGTTAACAACCGCCCCCCCCCCCACTATAAACCAGCAAATGAATTAAAAATCAGGAACAACAACAATATGATAAGATAAAAAAACAATAACAAGAACAGCAATAACAACAAGAAAAATTACAACCCTCCTCCCTACCTGCGGCCACGTTTTCCTCCAGATCCTGGTCCCCATCGTGTCCTACCCCACCCGCTCGTTTTTGGCCCCGAGGACCGAGACGAGTCTGGCGTGCAGCGAGAAACAACAAGACTTCCTGGGGCATTGTCTTCCGAGTCGGAAGGAAGTGCTCCCTCCTCACTCGCTTGAGTGCTTGGGCTTGGGCTTGGACCGATCACGGCACTTTGGGGTGCAGCGCGTGCTCAGCCAACAACGCATGCCGCAAGGCATTGGTGGGTGGCGGTCTGTGCACGCATCTCCTCAAGTGTCTGCTGCGCTACCTCCACTTGGGCAGCAGACACCTGGGAAAAGTCCCGCGTGAACTCAACAAAAGTCTGAAGATGATCGTGACTTATCGCGATCGTCTCCTCGCACAGGGAGATCAAGCCCTCCAACCGATCATTCATAGGAGGAGAGTGCTGAACTCGCTGACCCGACCTCCGTGGGGTCGGCGTGCACACTATTATGCACCTTGACGTTGGCGGCTGCACGCCGCTTGGTCCCAGTTCCTCTTCAGTCGCAATAGCGAAATCCAAAGTGGCCGCAGGTTGATCCTCCTCTAAGGGCTCCATAACATATTCTTCCTCCTTCGGTTCGGTGCTCGTATCCTCCTCCTCCTCCTGTTCTTCACCACCCGTGGTGAATGACACCTGCAGGGGTGCAGGTGCAGCCTCCACTTGCGCTTCCGATTGACCTTGAAAGCACATTTGAGCTTATTAGAACAGAAGGGTGCACATTACTGAGAGACGTTACATATTAATGCATCATAATGAAAGCTGTCACGGCTGCATCAATCACAGATAGAATAAGGGAGTGAGGGTTTATGGGGGGTGCACAGAGAAGGGGACAGATGGCCAGATGACCTTCCCTTGCTCTTATTGCTTATGTTCTTATGTTGTCAACCTGAGAGTAGCACAAAGGCTGCATGCATGACATGACATGACATGGCATCATTCGTATATTGCATTATGACATTACATTACCGTAAAACTGTTTGACACATTACTCACGTGACGCATAGCAGGGTTCCGCAACACCATGGGTGGTGGCCGAGCAATTATGCATACCCACAAGCGCGGCTGCACGCTTCTCAAGGTCAGTGAGCTGCTGCACCTGAGCAGGGCCCCCTCCGGTGCACCTCTGCTCACTTCTGTTGTTCGATATCTTCTTCTGCAAACATGAAAAGAGCATGGCATAAGCTAATTGACTAGATAGTGTCATGGAAACGCAACAGTTTCAAATGTTACATGCAAATGGCATCAACAATTGATGCACGGTTATAACAAAGCTCAGCGTGCTTAGGAACTAAAGCTTGATACATACATCTCTCTCTATACTGCAGCGGCCAGAGATACTTAAAAAGGGCACATGTTCATAGCCCTGTCCAGACATTAGCAGGGAATATATATATATATATATATATACATGTATGAATTTACAACATTTAATTCAATCCAGGAGATTTATTATTAAAATTATAATCTTCATCAATGCAATATAAAATCTCTACTTGCTCTTGCTGACGCCACCAGGCTGTTCCAGCACTTGAGGCACTGGTCAGACCCCCTCGCCTCATGTGACACCAAGGAGACGACGTCCGCTATTTGCGCCCAAATTTTCCGGTACGCCCGGGTTGGAGGTTTCCCACTGCCATCTTGGGTTAATTCGGCCCACCAGGAGTGCACCTCCTGGACGAGGGCCTCATTGGCCTCGTCGGAAAAGGGCTTTGCCCTCTTACGACCACACCCCCTCCATGTTGTTTGATGAAGACATATCTTTTTTCTCTTCTTTGATCGAATCACTTTATCTGTTTTATCTCGATTTTGTTGGACTCTCTAAAAAGCTCTGGAACTGCTTTGAACTCTTTTTTTTAAAACTCTCTGGATTTGCTTTTAACTCTTTTTTTTCTCTCTCACAAACTCTCATTTCCTCCTGTTCTTTCTCTGTCCTCTCTCCCTCTCTCCCCCTCCGCAACGGCCTTCTGCGCATGTGTGGATGACCCCTGACCTCCCGAAACACGGGAAAACCTGTCACCAAAAAAAAACGCATGTGCAGAAGGCTGTTGCTAGGGAAGCTTTGCCTTCCACATCGTTGGGCTATCGCTGGGCCCATTTCACTTCGCTGGGCTATCGCTGAGCCGAAACTCGTGATCCAAAAACTGGCCGATGTGCCAGCGATCTTGAAGGCTGACGCATCGCCAAGGCTGAAATATCACCCATTTTTTGGGCAATAGCCAGCAAAGTGGAAAGTCTAGCCCCGTGTCTTTCCAAATGAAGATTTATCCTGTCCCTCAGGATTTTTCCCAATAATTTTCCCACTACCGAGGTTAAGCTGACTGGCCTGTAGTTACTCGGTCTATCCCTTTCTCCCTTTTTCAACAAAGGTATGACAGTAGCAGTCCTCCTGTCTTCTGGCACCACACCTGTAGCCAGAGAGGATTGGAAAATGATGACGAACAAAGGGATCTCGCAGTACAAATACACAAATCGCCAAAAATAGCGACACAGGTTAATAAGGTCATTAAAAAAAGCAAACCAAGCATTAGGTTTTATTTCTAGAGGGATGGAATGGAAAAGTAGCGAAGTTATGCCAAATTTGTATCAAACCGTGGTTAGACCGCACTTGGAGTACTGTGTACAATTCTGGTCGCCGTATTATAAAAGGATATAGCGGCACTGGAGAGGGTGCAAAAAAATTTACAAGGACGATAGCAGAAATGAGACGTTATAACTATCAGGAAAGGATGAACAGGCTGAGTCTCTTTTCTCTTGAAAAGAGAAGGCTGAGGGGTGACCTAATAGAGATCTTTAAAACTATGAAAGGTTTTGATAGACTGGATACAGAGAGAGAGAGTGCTTCCACTTGTGGAGAAGAGCAAAACTAGAGACTATCAATATAAGATAGTCACCAAGAAATAAAATAAGGAATTCAGAAGAAACTTCTTTACCCAGAGAGTGGTGAGACTGTGGAACTCGCTACCACAAGGCTTGATGAGGAACAGCCGCAGGAGCAGCAGAATCAGCCATACCAGCAGCAGCAGCAGCAGTAGTAACAACAAGGAGAGCACCAACCTTCTCCTGAGCCACCTCATGCTGCACAGGGTGGAGGGCATCAGCGAAGGGTTGCACCATGCTGGAGGCATTAGCCCCAGCACAGGGTCTCTAGGCAGAGGATGAGATACCTCAACATGACGGAGTAGCAGTGCTGAAGGAGACTCAGGCCTTCGTGCCAGGTGGTCACCGACCTTTGTGCATTGCTGGAGGAAGACCTGCAGCCCAGACGAAGGGGTGGACACCCATTACCAGTGGCTGTCAAAGTTACCCTTTCGCTCAACTTCTTCGCCTCAGGCTCCTTCCAGGCATCTGCCGCAGACATTAGTGGTATTTCCCAGTCTGCCAGCCACAGATGCATCACACAGGCCACCGATGCCCTGTTTAACAAGTCGGGCAACTATATAAAGTTTGCAACTGATCAAGCCAGTGTGACTGAATGGGCGATTGGCATTGCCACTCTGGCTGGCTTCCCACGGGTCCAAGGAGTAATTGACTGCACACATATAATGATCAGGGCATCCCATCTCCATCGGAGAGCTTTTATGAACTGTGCAAGGGTTTCCACTCCCTAAACGTCCAGCTGGTGTGTAATCACAGTAAAAATCGGCATGCATGTGCGCACAAAGTTCCCTGGCAGCTCCCATGATTTGTACATCCTGTGCCACTCTACCATCCCTCAGCTGTTCGCACTGCCAATCAGTCTTTCAGGTTGGCTACTTGAGGACAAGGGCTATCCCCTCAAGACATGGCTGATGACACCTGTGAGGAGGCCAGTGAATGAGACTGATGGATGGAGCAATCAGAGCCTCATCTCCACAAGAAGTATATTCGAGCAAACTTTGGGTTGATTAAAATGCGTTTCAAATGCCTGGACAAATCTGGAGGAGTCCTTCAGTATGTACTAGCAAGGGTATCTAGGATAGTCGTCGTCTGCTGCGCCCTGCGCAACATCCCTCAACAGCGAGGACTGGTGCCAGATGATGAAGTTGGCGAAGAGCCTCTTCGCAGGAGGAGGAGAAGCAGCAACATGAAGTTGGCATTGCCAATGAGGAAGACCTGGAGGAGCCAGCACTGCCATTAAGACCAATGCGTGAGAATATTGCTGCTTGTAACGCCATGGAATGTCCTCATAAATGCCAGATTCCAGCAACTTTGTGGATGTCACACATTTGCCTGGCACAGGCATCCATATGTTGGCATCATCCCACACCAGCAACATAAACCATTCAATCAGTGACTACTTCCATCCTTTCATCATCTGCACAATTGCTGCATGTCAAATCAGCCCTGACCCTACACTCTGCCACATCCATTCTACCCCACAAATCTGACTGTGACTGCAAAGTGTGACAAATAAATGATTTATTACATAGCTCCATATTTTACAACCATTATAATGATACTGATGAATACACCTGAATGATAACCTTTGACTATTTGTGTGGGATCTTATTTTTCCGGATGCATTTACATGGTGCTACCTCTGCGGTTTCAGCAGAGGTAGAGGCAGCTTCCTCACCTCCCTGCTGCAACTGCTTAAAAGAAGGAAAGACTTGCATTTATATAGCGCCTTTCACCACCACCAGACGTCTCAAAGCACTTTACAGCCAATGAAGTACTTTGAGTGTAGTCACTGTTGTAACGTGGGCAAGACTTAGACGCCTTTGCCAGTCATCCTCTCGGTTTTGGGCCTGTAAGGGCCATGCCAAAGTCTGCTTCTTTTGCGATTGTGCAGGGACAGACTCGGCCATCACTCTCCGGGGGGGCATCTGGGGCTCTGACAGGTCAACTGGCAAGGGGAGGGAAGTTGGAGCGCAGCTGCCACTTGCATGTCCCCTTCCACCATCATCCCTTTCATGGGACACCCACACTCCCTGCTAGCAAGGAGCATTAGATCCGAACATTCGGGCCCACTGACTTCCCTCCTAGAAAGGACGTCTATGAGCCTCTGATTTCTCTCCTCCACAGATGCCCATTTATCCTTCATAGATTACCATCTATTTAGAAGAGAAACCATGTTGTCATTACGCTGGCGCTGTAATTCCTCCATGCAGGTGGCCATCCTATCTGTCGAGGAAGCTATAGATGCCAGTGCTGCTCATGTTGGAGATGGACTCCTCCATTCTCTGCGCACTCAGTCAGCGCAGTCGCAAACCAGTCAGAGCCTCCTGCAGTTACAGGATCGCCCTCTTCTTCGATGTCCCCCAAGGCTCAGCGTCAACATGCAGCTGAGCAGAGCTAGGAGACTCCTGTGCCCTCTGACGAGGAATTCCCACTGCTGTCACTGTCTCCACTATTTGTTTCTTGTTCATTTGTGATCTGTGAGATACCAGGTGACAACACTGCTCTATCTTGCAACGGCCCAACCAAGGTGTGAGTATCTGCGCTGATGCTGGTTTGAGTTCTGTGAAATGACGCTGCGCCTTCAGAGGCAGTGTGGGGTGGGGGGCAGCTGATGGACCTGTTGGAGAGTAAAGACATGATCTAAATGACATCTCAAGTGCAGACACATATTATTATACACATAACCATTAATTTTCTGGTCATATAACACCCCATATGAATGACTGGCATGCAACTGTATGGATAATAATTCTGTCACCTGCTTCTATTGAGCCTCTCTCTCCGTACCCCACTCCGGAACCTCCACCACGCCAGCAATATCGAGGGGCTGCCTCCTCCGTGCTGAACAAATGAAAGATCAACTGAGGGCCTTTTCCTGTTCTCATCCTCTCCCTCTTATTGTGGGCAATCTTTTCCTGCAAGGAGACAAAGAAGAGAAGGTTTAAAAAGACGGATGGAATGACCGTCATTAATGGAATGGCATACAGCTTCACAGGAAGACTTTGATGGAGTGGCTTGGCGATACCAAGTTGCCTCCTTTTATGCTGTCACTTGCTTTCATTGCATAACGATGATGTTGAGTGTGAGGGGTGGAAATTAAGATGGGGACCTGATAATGTAATAGAGAGAGATGGATGGATGAAGGTCTGATGGGATGGGCTGAGTAACGTTGTGCAGGAGTATGGTTGGCAATGCACAGTGGTGGGGATGACATGACCGGCATAGCATCATCAAGGTAAGTGTAGGTTTATACTTTTCCTGATCTTAGAAGATCATTAAATCTTTTCCTGCAATGTACCCAGGTGCGAGGCACGACTGAATTCGCCGTAATCTGTTTGGCTATATTAAGCCACGCTGATTTAGTCTGTTGGGGAGGCCTCTTCCTGCCCTTGGCAGGAAAGAGAACCTCCTTAAGTGCCCTCACTCCCTCAACAAGATGCTGGAGTGACTCGATCATTAAAACGAGGCGGAGATCTCTGCCTTTCAGATGTCATGGTACAGACCGCCACTCACGAACATAAGCTTCACGAAAGAAAATCCAACTGTCAGCAAATGGGGCCATGGCCTCTTTAAATATACCGGCAAGAAGCACATCATCCAGTGATGCCACCAGACCCGCGCCCCTGAATTGGAATGGTAAATGCACAGGGCGAGTCTAACAAGGCCCATTATCATAAGATCTTATTTTTGACCGGGATCGCCACAGGAGCAGGGTCATCACCCCCATCGCCGCCATCTCCCGCCTTCACCCTGCCCAGATAGAGGAAATTGCAGCCTATGATCGGGGGAACTGTTGGGTCTTTTAAACAGATGAGCTGAAATCGGCCGTATAGCCGTTCTCATATTGTGATCTTGTAAAGTGATTCAATGTTTTGTGCGATTTAGAAAATGATTAAATGAAGAGCTTTTATGCTAATAAACTCCAAGAGATTCTCAGAATAAATAAAAATTGTTTGACTAACGTAACATGTTTTAATATTTTAAAAAATCAACAAAATGATTTTGAGATCGAGAGTTTTGTGCTTTAGTGCAAGATGAAAATTAATTAATTGAAGACATCAGTAAGTGTAGCAAGGCTTTATAGTATATATTATACGTTACTCAAAAGCACTGTGGGCAACAATTTAGATAAACCTGTGTTCTCGTACATTTGGTTATTGCACTGTACATCTACCTGTGACCACTATTTATTCAGAAGTGTTTATGCTGTCCCACCTGTGATAAGAGACTGTGGTTCTCGTATTGGACTGTACAACCACCTAAGAACTCATGCTAAGAGTGGAAGCAAGTCTTCCTTGACTCCGAGGGACTGCCTATGATGATGATTATGCAGAAAATATTGCCAATTTCATTTGGAAATTACGTAATTTTCATAATTTGATCACTTCTGCAAAATGAACATTTACTGTATGATTGATTTATGGTTATTTTCAGGTATTAGCAGTGTGAACTTTGATGAAGATTTCAAATACATTATTGCAATGAAGTCTCTGGATGGTGAAGTTGTGCCTTTAAAAAGCAAGATTCACGTTACAAATGATGTTGAGGTGATAACATTTTGACCATGTGAAGCATAATGTAAAATCTAATCAATCCTTATTTTTGTGAATCCAACCAACATTCTGTTATGTTTGTCAGGTTTGGCTGAATAATTTGGCTGAAGTAATGAAAGAGACTCTGAAACACTTGTTGGTTGAGTGCATTACTGCTTGGAAACAATCACAAGGTGCCATTGATCCATCACGCTTTCCATCACAGGTACTACACATGTTTACCAGTCTGCCAGTGTCTTAAAATCTCTGTCCAGTAAGAAAAATGTTATATAAGCTGATGACAGATATAAAAACGGTGATGGTTTCATCAGTTCCAGATGTTAAGTCCAAAATTCGGGTCTTCAATCTGAACAAAGCAATCTACGTAGGTATGAGAGGCGAGTTGGCTAAGGTAGTTTGGGAAACTGGATTAAAAGATATGATGGTAGATAAGCAATGGCAAACATTTAAAGCAATAATTCAGAATTCACAACAAAAATACATTCCCTGATGGAATAAAAACCTCACGGGGGGGAAAAATGATCCAACTGTGGCTAACAAGCGATGCTAAAGATAGTGTTAGATTAAAGGAAGAGGCTTTATGGGCCCAAAATTACACATTGCTTTTTTTTGGCGCTATTTAAGATAAACAGATGATTTTTTAAGCCAAAGTAGCGGCACAAAAAAAATCAGAAATGTCACCATTTTGCTCTTTGAATTTGTCCCCGACCAAAAGGCTCCTGCTGCTGCCCCTATCCCTGGCCGAAAGACCCCCGCTGCCGCCCTATCCCTGGTCGAAAGGCCCCCGCTGCTGCCGTCCCTATCCCTGGCCAAAAGACCCCCGCTGCCGCCCCTATCCCTGGTCGAAAGGCCCCCGCTGCTGCCGTCCCTATCCCTGGCCAAAAGACCCCCGCTGCCGCCCCTATCCCTGGCCGAAAGACCCCCCGCTGCCGCCCCTATCCCTGGCCGAAAGGCCCCCGCTGCTGCCGTCCTTATCCCTGACCGAAAGACCCCCGCTGCCGCCCCTATCCCTGGTCGAAAGGCCCCCGCTGCTGCCGTCCCTATCCCTGGCCGAAAGACTCCTGCTGCCGTCCCTATCCCTGGCCGAAAGGCCCCTGCTGCTGCCGTCCCTATCCCTGGCCAAAAGGTCCCCGCTGCTGCCGTCCCTATCCCTGGCTTGGCTTCCACCGCACCCCCCCCCCTCCCCTCCGGCTTCTTTGGAAGCCCAGCGCCAAGCTCCTGTGTCCGACCGAGGGAGATAAACAATATGGCGTCTGTAACGCCAATTTCTATCTGACTCTGATTTGGTATGGTAAGATTTTTCAAAGCGATCCCCAGCACCGTTTTTGAAAAAAATCCTTATTGGCGAAACTCGCAAAACTGGCCAAAAATAGTGTTATGGGTGGGTTTGACCCCAAGTGATGGTCATAAAAACCTAACTGAAAAAATTGGCTGTTACCTGTTAAGGATGGCGTTATACCCTTGGCGAAACTTACAAAATTAAGTTCACTCCAAAAAAACACTGATGCCTGCAAAAATTTGGAGCTAAATGGTGGTGAATTTTGGGCCCAAGGAACTTAAAGAAATTAGTATTAGTAAAGAGATAGTACTGGAGAAATTAAAGGGACTAAGAGCCGACAAATCCTCTGGACTTGATGGCCGACATCCTCGGGTTCTAAAAGAGGTGGCTACAGAAATAGTGGATATATTGGTTTTGATTTACCAGAATTCCCGAGATTCTAGAATGGTCCCCACGGATTGGAAGGTAGCAAATGTAGCCCGCTATTCAAGAAAGATGGGAGAGAGAAAATAGTGAACTACAGACCAGTTAACATGACATCAGTAGTAGAGAAAATGTTAAAATCTATTATTAGGGACGTGGTAACAGGGCAACTGGAAAATCATAATATGATTGCGCAGAGTCAACATGGATTTATAAAAGGGAAATCATGTTTGACAAATCTGTTAATTTTTTGAGGTTACATAAGAACATAGAAACATAGATAATAGGTGCAGGGGTAGCTAATTTAATGGGACTTGTTAGTGGTTGCAAAGTCAATGGGAGACACAGATGCACCCAGTTTCTCCCCCCATAGAGTTTTGTTGTTGTGATTTGCTATTCTCTAAACATACTGATCAGATTACACTTTGTAATTATTCATTAGTCTTCATGTTATGATTTGGGTTTTCTTTCAAAACTTTTAATGTGGTTACAATAATAAGAGTTTCCATAAACCAACTGAGTCACCTGCAAACAGTGTTTTGAATGGGATAGCATTCCACAAGGTCAACAATTGTCCTTTAATTTTACAGTTGAATGACCAGAAACTACATGATGTGCCGACCACACTCCATTTCTCAAAAAAGTGGAAAATAGCATATCTTTAGGCTAAAACTAACAGATTTATTAACACAACACAGAAGCTGAAAAGTACAGCAAGACACTGATGGTACAAATACATATAAAACAAAAGTTTGGTTCACAAACTATTAAAATAACTTACTCAGAATATATTTCTTATACTGTCAGATAATCTATAAGACTTTTGAGGGAAAAACAATATTTCATCGTCTTTCTAATTTACTAATTGCATATGGGTCAGACAATTATTCCTGCCAATCACACAACTTTTGGATGCCAATTTAGACTCTGCTGAAACTGGACTCATGATATTGAGTACTGAATTAAAGATACTGAGGAAAATTTGTTGAATTTTTTTAACCCAATAGGTCTGAACAAAGAGATGTCATTCAGTTAAGTTCAAAGACACAAAGTTGCATCCTGTGTATTGAGTCACGAGTACTGGTTCACACCTCATCCAGTCCTTGTATACTTATTAATGCTTTGGCCAAATCATCATCATCATAGCAGTCCCTTGAAATTGAGGAAGACTTGCTTCCACTTTTAAAGTGAGTTCTCAGGTGGCTGAGCAGACCAATGCGGGGCCTATAGTCTCTGTCACAGGTGGGGCAGACAATGGTTAAAAAAAAGGATGGATGGGGAGCCTGGTTTGCCGCACGCTCTGTTCGCTGACTGCGTTTGATTTCTGCATGCTCTTGGCGATGAGACTCGAGGTGCTCAGTGCCCTCCCGGATACTTTTCCTCCGCTTTGGGCAGTCTTGGGCCAGAGATTCTCAGGTGCCAGTGGAGATGTTGCACTTTATCAAGGAGGCTTTGAGGGTGTCCTTGAATTGTTTCCTCTGCTCACCTGAGGCTCGCTTGCCGTGTCGAAGCTCTGAGTAGAGGAAGCATCTGCTTCCTGGCTGACCTCGAGATCAAAGAAGCTATCTTTGGTCTTGCAGTTAGCTAGGCTTTTGGTTTTATCTTGTGGCTTCGTAAAGGAAGACAGCTTCGTAAAGGAAGACTGCTTCCATCAACTCTAATTATTCCTAAAACACAGTTACCTTCTATATTTAAATTGAAGTATTTAAAAAAATATATAATACAGAATTCTTCCTGAATTAACATTCTGCTTTTATCGCACTCTGTGAAGTTTAAATCTGAGGTATTCATTTTCATTTCAAGACCTAATTATGTTTTGTGGTTGGGAACATGATACCTGGATATTTTGGAGTTTGTTACTTATCTTACTAACTTTTCAATGCATTTATAAATATTTCTTTACTCTGTTGTCAGATCCTTTGCTTGGCTGAGCAGATTCAATTTACTGAAGAAGTTGAAAATGCCATAAAACAACATAGCCTGCAACAGCTAGATCTCGAACTGATGGCGAAATTGGAAAACTACACAAGTATAGACTCTTATAGTGAGGAAGCAGGGAGTGATGGTAAGAAGCCACTGGTGATGCTGGGACATAACTTGCATGGACAGCTGTTAGGGATTTTTTTTAATGAATGCAAACGCAAAATTTATTCTGACTTTGATCATTACTTTAATAACTGGAAATTGACAAATTGAGCTAATTCTAATACAAATGACAGCTTTTGAAATATTTACTCTGCATGAGTCCCTGGCCATGACTGAGATACCCACATTATACTGCATTATTTTTTTAATGATATTGTATGTAAATATAAGATAGGTGACCATTATGTCACTTTTGTTCATTTAAAACAATTTTGCTTATGTGCTTAGTTTGTGTGAACAACTTCTTGCTGTAAGTATACAACTAGCTGTTCACTTGTAACGAGCAATTTATGTGATTTAACAAGTATGAGCTTGTTAAGTCAATAATCAAGAGAGGATTGTGGTTTCCAAGAAGTTATACATAGTGCTAGCAAAATAGCAATGCAATAACTATGCAGTCTATCCTGTTTAACCCAGAACCCTTTTTATATGTATGTTGGATGTGGGATGGCAAACTGGTTTTGGGAAGTTGTTTTACCACTTGCTCAATCAACAGCACCCATTGAAATCCTGGGCTGGATTTTCGGCTTTTAGGATTTCGGGGCAGTAATTTGTGCCTCAGTCAGCAAGATTGGCCAGTTGGGCCCTGAGTGTTGGAGCGGAACGCTAAGGGAGGCGTTGCACACCTCTCTTGGGGCGCTAGGTTGGCTCAGCATGCAAAAATCCCGATCTAAACAGCTGGCCTGGGAGCATGTTTAAGAGAGGCCTGGGGAGGAAAAAAACCCACCAAAAACATTCCCAATACGTAACTCACGCCACCACAACATAATTACTTACCTCACTGCAGCTGCTACAGCTTGGACCGCCCGCTTTCACAGACGGTCCCAGCGGTTGCTCTATGCAGCGTTACTGGTCGGGCAGGAGCCAAAAATTGAGCCGGTGTTGCAACCAGGGACATTGCATACCAGTTCACCTTTCTGGGTGGTAATGCTCCGCGCCTCGCTGAGACGAGCCCCGAAAACCCCGGTGGGATGCTGAAAGCTGGCTGCCCGTCCAGAAGAGCTGACCGCTGACATTGCCGGCCCTCCAGTGCAAAAACGGAGGCGGCCAGGAGCCAAAAATCCAGCTGCTGCAAAATAAAGGCATGGTCAGATCACTGTAGAAAGAAAAAGTTCATTCTACAGTGAATGAGCTCTCTGTATTTGCAGAGACAACATTTAGAAACATAGAAAATAGGTGCAAGAGTAGGCCATTTGGCCCTTCGAGCCTGCACCACCATTCAATAAGATCATGGCTGATCATTCCCTCAGTACCCCTTTCCTGCTTTCTCTCCATACCCCTTGATCCCTTTAGCCACAAGGGCCATATCTAACTCCCCCTTGAATATATCCAATAAACTGGCATCAACAACTCTCTGCGGTAGGGAATTCCACAGGTTAACAACTCTCTGAGTGAAGAAGTTTCTCCTCATCTCAGTCCTAAATAGCCTACCCCTTATCCTGAGTCCCCTGGTTCTGGACTTCCCCATCATTGGGAACATCCTTCCCGCATCTAACCTGTCCAGTCCCATCAGAATCTTGTCTGTTTCTATGTGATCCCCTCTCATCCTTCTAAACTTCAGTGTATAAAGGCGCAGTCGATCCAGTCTCTCCTCATATGACAGTCCCGCCATCCCGGGAATCAGTCTGGTGAACCTTCGCTGCACTCCCTCAATAGCAAGAATGTCTTTCCTCAGATTAGGAGACCAAAACTGAACACAATATTCTAGGTGAGGCCTCACCAAGGCCCTGTACAACTGCAGTAAGACCTCCCTGCTCCTATACTCAAATCCCCTAGCTATGAAGGCCAACATACCATTTGCCTTCTTCACCGCCTGCTGTACCTGCATGCCAACTTTCAATGACTGATGAACCATGACACCCAGGTCTCGTTGCACCTTCCCCTTTCCTAATCTGCCGCCATTCAGATAATATTCTGCCTTCGTGTTTTTGCCCCCAAAGTGGATAATCTCACATTTATCCACATTATACTGCATTTGCCCACTCACCTAACCTGTCTAAGTCACCCTACAGCCTCTTAGCATCCTCCTCACAGCTCACACCGCCACCTAGCTTAGTGGCGTCTGCAAACTTGGAGATATTACACTCCATTCCTTCTTCTAAATCATTAATGTATATTGTAAAGAGCTGGGGTCCCAGCACTGAGCCCTGCAGTACTCCACTAGTCACTACCTGCCATTCTGAAAAGGACCCGTTTATCCCGACTCTCTGCTTCCTGTCTGCCAACCAGTTCTCTATCCAAGTCAGTACATTACCCCCAATACCATGTGCTTTAATTTTGCACACCAATCTCTTGTGTGGGACCTTGTCAAAAGCCTTTTGAAAGTCCAAATACACCACATCCACTGGTTCTCCCTTGTCCACTCTACTCGTTACACCCTCAAAAAATTCCAGAAGATTTGTCAAGCATGATTTCCCTTTAATAAATCCATGCTGACTTGGACCGATCTTGTCACTGATTTCCAAATGCGCTGCTATTTCATCTTTAATAATTGATTCCAACATTTTCCCCACTATTGATGTCAGGCTAACTGTCTATAATTCCCAGTTTTCTCTCTCTCCTTTTTTAAACAGTGGTGTTACATTAGCTACCCTCCAGTCCATAGGTACAGATCCACAGTTCTGTTGGAAAATGATCACCAATGCATCCACTATTTCTATAGCCATTTCCTTAAGTACTCTGGGGTGCAGACTATCAGGCACTGGGGATTTATCGGCCTTCAATCCCATCAATTTCCCTATCACAATTTCCCGCTTTATAAGGATATCCTTCAGTTCCTCCTTCTCACTAGACCCTCGGTCCCCTAATATTTCCGTAAGGTTATTTGTGTCTTCCTTCGTGAAAACAGAATCAAAGTATTTGTATTTAGAGTCAAGACTAGCAACTTGAGATATCTAACATTACTGTTGACAGTTCAAAAGAATATAAAACTACAGTCTGAGAAAGGAAGGAGTGAAGAAAGTTTATTGTGCGACTTATGAGTGTGAGAGCCTGTAATTTCATAGTCATGTGGCCAGAGACCAAAGATGTGGAATAAAAAAATTGCTGCGCAGAATTTTGCCATAGAAGTGGATGGCTAGGAAATTTCAGGACCTGATATGCAAGATCCATGACAAAGTTTATCTGTGAAACCCACCAATGTTTCTGAAAGACATGCATAGTTTCCGGAGATTCTCTGAGAAATGACATCATCAACAATTATAATTATCACACAACTGGTCTGATTCTCAAGAAACAACCAACTTGTATCTTCAGTTGTGCAGAAACTCAACAAGCGGCTCAATTTTCCCCAGTGATTTGTGCCATTCTTTTGGCGCGCGCCGCTTTTTTTGGCGTAAGTTTAAAAAAATTAAAGTTTCCACAAATAATGTGCGCCAGCATAACTCAGTTACGATTTTTTTAGGCTAGTTTTCTTTTGCTTCAGTTTTTCTCAATTATGTAAGTTTTCCCCCAAAAAATTTATCCTTGGTTGGCGTATGTGACCACTCCCGAAAAACCTTCTGGTGAGTTAAGAAAAACCAACGCGCATTGAAAAATCGTCACAGAAAGACGCCATTGTTTTTCAGCGAAGTTTTGGAGGGAGCAAAGAACACTTAAATATGCATAATAAAGATTAAAGTTTTTTTACCTTAAAACAAAGTAAATGGAAGTTTCATGGAATTCTGTAAGTTTTAAATTTTTTAAACTGACACGCCATCTCCGAATGTCTGCAAACAGGGCTCGAGGGTCGGTGCATCAGCCGGCAGAATCTGATACTCACCCGGACACGGGCTCGGGGTTCAGCTTCAAAAGAAGTCCGAGGTGGGGTGGAGGGCTGTGAAAGGCATCAGAACCCTGCACTACCCATCACATCTAGCCTAGGTGGGTGGGGGGGCTGTGGAAGTCATACGGAAGGCGTTATAAGCCTGCACTATGCATCAAATGTAGCCCGGGGGTTGGAGGGGGGCTGTTCCCGATCACTGTGTTTGCTCAGATCTGGGTGTGGTCGATACAGACGTTGTGGGGAGAGAGAACAAAGAACTTTGTCCTGCATGCCTGTCATTTTGAGCTTCTTGCAAAGGTAAAATGTAATCATTGGAAAATACTGACAATGCCATACCTTTTGCAAGCCTTCTGCATAATGGTGCTGCGGAGGAGACGATTGATTCGACATCGCATGAGGAACCTCAGAGCACGAAGGGTGATGGGCAGGAGGGCTTACTCACATCGGGTATATCGAGACAGACGTTCGTATTTGCACCTGAGTGATGCAGACTGTGTCAGAAGGCTGTGTTTCCGCAAATAAGTTGTAACTGAGATCTTTGAGTTAATAAAAGCAGTCCTGCAACCTAGAAGCGTTAGGAGGACTGCTTTATCAGTTGAAGTGAAGGTTACAGCTGCACTTTCATTCTATGCATCCGGACCGTTCCAAACTACAACTGTGGATATGTGTGCCATTTCTCAACATGCAACACATATCTGCATTCGGCAGGTGACTGCTGCACTATATGCCCGGAGGAAGACGACATAAAGTTCCCCATGATCGCCCAGGCAATGCGTGATTGGGCTGTGGGCTTCTCCAGGATTGCTGGCTTCCCCAAGGTACAGGGCTGCATTGATTGTATCCACATCACCTTGCGAGCACCGCTGGAGGATTCCGAGATGTACAGGAACAGAAAAGGCTTCCACTCCATTAATGTGCAGCTCGTGTGTGACGACGTGCATCGCATCATGTCAGTTGTTGCAAGATACCCTGGGAGCACCCATGATGCATTCATCCTATGCGAGAGCATTTTTTCTGCCATGTTTCAGCAACCAGAAGGGCAGAGCTGGCTACTGGGAGACAAAGGGTACGGCCTCACTCCCTGGCTCATGACCCCCCTACACGTAATCCGGACGGAAGCTGATCGGGAATACAACATGTCGCATATTATGACGCACAGCATAATCGAGAGGACCATTGACATTTTGAAACAGCGTTTCCGATGCCTGGAGCATTCCGGAGGCTACTTGCAATATTCCCTTGAGATTGTCGGTCAGTTTACTGTTGTGTGCTGCATGCTGCATAACTTAGCCATCATCAGGCAGCAGCAGCTGGTAGTAGAAAACCCACCTGAGGTGAGAGTGGCTGATGATGATGAGGAAGATGCAGATGATGATGACGAGGATGAGGAAGCCATGCAGCTACCTGAACACGGAGCACGACGGCGGAGGAGGGCGGGCCATCATGCCCTTTTAACGATTTTGCGAGCCTTGGGCCAGTAGCTCATCCATGAACGCTTTACTGCCTGAAGGCTCAGTGGAAACTATTCCATATGGACCATGTTTACTGTTTGGACCTGTTCCGTAATTTTGTGTTGTGTTAATGGAACAAATGATGGAAATGATTCTTGTTTACTTCAAAAACTTGTTAATAATGGAACAAATAATGTAATTGATTCAGTTAAAATTTAAAATCTATTTTATTCAAAAGTTTAACAAACATTTGTTTGTACTTAACTTAACTTCAATAAAAATATTCTTGTATCAAACTTTAGAGCTTTCACTTAAGATCACTTACAAAACTCTAAGATCACTTAAAAACTTTAAGATCACTTCCTAACTTTTAAACTTGTAAATTTACATAACATAAAAAAACTTTTAAGTTTAACAGTTACAACAATAATAATATCAACAACAACAACATCAGCAAAGAAAGGATGCACCCATCTCTCCTCCACCTTATTCCAAGACCGCCTGCCCGTTGACTCCACCACTCCTGCCCGCAAGTGGTGGCGCAGCCTTTCTCGAGTTGGTGGCAAACTTATTCTTTTGAACATCTCGGGTAATGCGCACTTCTTGATGGCGGCGGGGGGAGCAGGTGGTAATGTGGAAGGCCTGGCTTGGGATTGGAGTGGGAGCGGCAGTTGATTCTGTCAAACGGCGCGGGGTCTGGGCATGTACCCTTATTGCAGCAACTAACTCCAACATTCCCTCCCTCATATGCCCTGAGGGTGTCTCAAATACCTCCAACATTCCCTTTCTCATGTTTGCCGACAGTGTTTCACCTACCTATGACATGCACTCCCTCATGTTGAGCAAAAGTGTGTCAACTACCTGCAACATTCCCTCCCTCATGCTCACTGACAGCGCATCAGCTACCTGCAACATTCCCTCCCTCATGTGCACAGACATTGTTTCTGCTGACTAAGATATCCTTCCCTCATGTTCCCATTTCTCGTGAGAGTGTTGTTATTTCGCCGGACAGTCCCGATACCTCATCACCCACCCCACTGATGGTGTCCAGGAGTGATCGGGTAAGGTCAATGCTCTCTGCACTCATTGCCATGATGTGAACCACATCTATTAGATCCTGCACCTCAGCAGAGCGTGGTTGAACTCTCCTTTCCCTCCTCATACTGAATGTGGCTTGCAGCATCCCATGGGACCTGCAGCCTCGGACGATGGGGCCCTGGGTGTGTCTTGCTGCATCCCACTGGGACCCGCAGCCTGGGATGATGGGAAACAATGGAATGTCCCACCAACACTCAAACCACTACTCAGGGAAGAGGCTTGCACCTCAATGGGCGGCACCTGCACTTCCTCCAAAGTGAGTACAACAGCGGGGGCTTCATTCATCCCCTTCCCCTTGCCCTCACCCCCATGCTCTTGGTCTGGAAGGTATGATTGGAAGATGTTCTCCTCTTCAGGCTCGTCCTCGTCTGAATCTTCTTCTGCATCGTTAGGGTTGGCCTCAAGTTCTGCAAAATATAATACAACAGATAAATGGTTAGCAGCAGAGGAGGTGGCAGGGTGGATGGCATGAGTCGGCTCACATAGCGCAGGCAGCAGGCTGATTTGAAGGACCACAATGACTGATAGCACATTGCATCAACTGAAATGTAGCTGACGGAGACATCCCCATGAACTGAAGCATGGTTAGCCTGCACAGTACTTAACATTTAGGAAAGCTAGACTGGGGAATTTGCAGGACTTACCCTCTCCTTCGAGTGTGGGCCCAGCTTGTGCAGTGGTGGTTGCTTTTCTCCAGATAGGACCCATCAAAGCAGCGACTCTCTCTTCCAAAGGTGTCAGTGAGTGCAGGTTTACCGGGCTTCCTCCTGTTCGAGTTCTTTCTCGTTTGTTGTGTGACACTTTCCTCTGCAAAGATGAAAATATAACTTTTATGAGAGTGTGACTTTCTGCTGGGTGGGACAGAGACATTTACAATTGCAATTCCAGTGAATAAATGAAAATATTACTTACACTAACTACTTGACCATGGTCCTGCCACTTCTTTTTGCACTGGCCTCCAGACCTCGGGGTGGTCATCATTGCACAGTAATCTTCTGCAAGTTGGTTCCAGCGTTTCTTCATTTCTTTGGGTGGAACTTTTATGTGATTTCTGCTGCTGTCCAGCTCCTGCCATCTGCCCTCAATCACAGTAACTAGTGCCTCCACTTCATCCTGTAAGAAATTCTTGGTCCTTGCGCTGCGTTGCATCTTCTATTGCAGCTCCGATTTTTCCAATGATAATTAAAGTTCTAACACACAACTGGCTCTGTAAAAATGGCCGATTGCAGACCGGGAGCTGTATTGCGCATGTGCATCCATAGGAATCACATCAAAAATGTCCTTTTTTATCGTGCATGCACAGAAGGGGTGGCATCGTTTTCTCGGCGCAGACATTAGGCTCGACCCCCGAGGCTACAGGACAGGCTGCATGGTGCCAATTTAAAAAAATAGAATGGGGAAACTTGACACATTAATTTTTGGAGCAGTTGTGGCCTAACAAAATGGGCGTAACTCTGGCAATACGGCAAAAAACGGCTTTGGGGAAAATTGAGCCCAATGACTGGTTAATTTCATGCTGCATGCCAGCTCAGTTGGGATAGAGAAGCTGAGTGGAATGTAGCAGGATATCCTTTAGAGTGAGGAATGAGCCCAATTAATTTACCAACAGATCAGAGCAAAACTCTTTAGCCCTATCACTTTCAATTGAGAATGTTGATGGATAATAGGAGGAAGAAACTCTGTGGACGGAATTTTCTTTGCCTGCACTCGACCCACTCAGGTAATCGGCGTGGTGAGTTGGGACCCTGTTCTCTATTTCATGCCGCTCTTCAGAGCGATGTTCCCTCAATGGCGCCTGTTAAGTCAGCCTTGTGCGTTAACTGGCCCTATTAAATGGTGCGGGTCTGATGACATCATTGATGAATCATTTTCAGCTCGGTTATTTAAAGGAGCCTTGGCCACATTGTATTTGAAGGTTCATTTAGGATTGTGCAGGCACTGTATGGGAGCATTGGAGTGTTGCAAAGCCTTGGAAACATGACTGCACAAAGGCAGAAGGCTGCACCCAGGTTCTCAGATTACTCCCTCCTTATGCTTGTGGAGGGAGTGAGAGCACGCAGGGAGGTCCTCTTCCCTTCTGATGGGAGGAAGAAACCTCCCCAGCAGACCAAATGAACCTGATTGGAGATTGTAGAGGAAGTGAACAGCAGGGATGTTATCAGTAGGACCTGGGTGCAGTGCTGGAAACGCTTCAATTATTTCATTCGACCATTTCCCATACCCCAGGAGCCTTTTATCAACAAGAGCAGACATTGACGACCTTCGGCTGCCTGAGGAAAAGAGTGTTTGAAGACCAGGCCCTCAAATCTGCCACCAAGCTCATGGTCTAGAGGGCTGTAGTAATACCCGCCCTCTTGTATGGCTCAGAGACATGGACCATGTACAGTAGACAACTCGTCGCTGGAGAAATACCACCAACGATGTCTCCACAAGATTCTGCAAATCCTTTGGGAGGACAGACGCACCAACCTCAGCATCCTCGACCAGGCCAATATCCCCAGCATTGAAGCACTGACCACACTTGATCAGCTCCGCTGGGCAGGCCACATTGCATGCCAGACACGAGACTCCCAAAGCAAGCACTCTATTCAGAACTCCTTCATGGCAAACGAGACAAAAGTGGGCAGAGGAAACGTTGCAAGGACACCCTCAAAGCCTCCCTGATAAAGTGCAACATCTCCACTGACACCTGGGAGTCCCTGGCCAAAGACCGCCCTAAGTGGAGGAAGAGCATCCGGGAGGGCGCTGAGCACCTCAAGGCTCATCGCCGAGAGCATGCAGAAATCAAGCGCAGGCAACGGAAAGAGCGTGCGGCAAACCAGACTCACCCAGCCTTTCCCTCAATGACTATCTGTCCCACCTGTGACCGGGACTCTGGTTCTCATAGTGGACTGTTCAGCCACCTAAAGACTCATTTTTCGAGTGGAAGCAAGTCTTCCTCGATACCGAGGGACTGCCTATGATGATGATGATGATGAGATCAGGAAAGGTGGGTGCAAAGCTACACTCAATTTCATCCTGCTGTGCCTCTCATCACATCCCCATCACTCTGCCTTCCCAAGCCTGCTCCTGCACAATATTACTGACACCAACATACCTTGCACGTCCATCCATCCCTCTCTATCTACATTATCACATCTGCAACTGACTAGCCACTCCTCACACTCACCCTCATCCTAATGCAATCATACCACCTAACAACACACAAGGAGACCATTTGGCATTGATACCTCACTCCCTCATAGTCACCCTCTAAAGATGTAGCCAATCCATTCCTTACACTCATTCCATCACTCTCACTCAAACTTCTCTTCTTTCCCTCCTTGCAGGAGAAGAGAGCCCACAATGAGAGGGAGAGGGAGAGGCAGAGAATTGGAGGTGGCCCTCCATCATTGGTCACTTTAACTGCAGCAGAGGAGGTTGCCCTGGATGTATCAGGTGGCGCAGAGCAGCTGACGGTGAGAGACGGAGAGAGGGGGACTTTTCAGCAACCTGGTGACATAATTACATTTCATACAGCTAGATGGCAAACAACAGTCACTCATATGGTGACTGATGTCAGCAGCCAGTGAACATTCATCATGTGCATAATGGTCTTGTTACCTATTCTTGATATGACATTTCTAAATCATCTCTTTACTTTCCCACAGGTCCATCAAGAGCTCCCCCAATGTCCAGGAGGAAGAGGAAGCCGACTCCTCAAAGGAGCCTCTAGCCTCTGAGGGTGCACCATCAGCAGACATAAGTGCACCCAGCACCAGCGCAGATAGCGTTGTCACCTGGTGTGTCACAGGTCACAAGTGAGCAAGAGGAGATGGTGGAGACAGGGATAGCAATGGAGACTCCTCATGGAGGGCGCAGGAAGCTCCCATCTCTGCTCTGCTGCATGCAGACGCTGAGCCTCGGGGGGTCATTCATAAAGAAGGTGATCCTAGAAGTGCAGGAGGCTTTGACAGGTTTTGTGATGTCAGCAAATGTGCAGAGAATGGAGGAGTCCATCTCCAACATGAGTGGCACCATGTTGCAGGTGATGGTGATTGTAAACTCTTCCATGGAATGGATGGCCACCTGCATTGAGCAGCTAATGCACCACTTACATGAACACATGTTATCTGTGGCTCAGTGGGTAGCATACTCGTCTCTGAGTCAGAAGGTTGTGAAATCATGTTTGACATATTTGCTGGAGTTCTTTGAGGATGTAACGAGCTGGGTGGATAGGGGGAACCAGTGGATGTGGTGTATTTTGATAAGGTGCCACATAAAAGGTTACTACACAAGATAAAAGTTCACTGGGTTGGGGGTAATGTATTCGCATGGATAGAGGATTGGCTAACTAACAGAAAACAGAGAGTTGGGATAAATGGATCATTTTCCGCTTGGCAAACAGTAACTACTGGGGTGCCACAGGGATCAGTGCTGGGGCCCCAACTATTTACAATCTATATTAATGACTTGGATGAAGGGACCAAGTGTAATATAGCCCAGTTTGCTGATAATCCAAAGATGGATGGGAAACCAAGTTGTGAGGAGGACACAAAAAATCTGCAAAGGGATATAAGCAGGCTAAGTGAGTGGGCAAAAATTTGGCAGATGGAGTATAATGTGGGAAAGTGTGAGGTTATCCACTTTGGCAAAAAAATAAAAAAGCAAATTATTATTTAAATGGAGAAAAATTACAAAGTGCTGCAGTATAGAGAACCCTGGGGGTCCTTGTTCATGAAACACAAAAAGTTAGTATGCAGGTACAGCATGTAATCAGGAAGGCAAATGGAATGTTAGCCTTTATTGCAAGAGGGATAGAGTTTAAAAGCAAAGAACTCCTGCTACAACTGTACAGGGTATTGGTGAGGCCACACCTAGAGTACTGCGTTAGGTTTTGGTCTCCGTATTTAAGGAGGGATATACTTGCATTGGGGCAGGTCAGAGAAGGTTCACAAGGTTGATTCAGGAGATGAGGGGGTTGACTTATGAAGATAGGTTGAGTAAGTTGGGCATATACTCATTGGAGTTCAGAAGAATGAGAGGTGATCTTATCGAACCATATAAGATAATAAGGGGACTCGACAAGGTAGATGCAGAGAGGATATTTCCACTCATAGGGGAATCTAGAACTAGTGGGCATAGTTTCAGAATAAGGGGTCACCCATTCAAAACTGAGATAAAGAGAAATTTCTTCTCTGAGGGCTGTAAATCTGTGGAATTCTCTACCCCAAAGAGCTGTGGAAGCTAGGTCATTGAATAAATTTAAGGCACAGATCAACAGATTTTTGAGCGATAAGGGAATAAAGGGTTCTGGGGAGCGGGCAAGGAAGTAGAGTTGATTCCATAATCAGATCAGCCATGATCTTATTAAATGGCAGAGCAGGCTCAAGGGGCCAAATGGCCTATTCCTGTTCCTATTTTGTATGTTCATGTCCCACTGCAGGGATTTGAGCGCATAAATCCAGGCTGACACTCCATTGCAGTGCAGAGGGAAGGCAGCACTGTCTGAGGTGCTGTCTTTCAGATGAAATGTTAAACCAAGGCCCCGTCTCCTCTCTGGTGGACACAAACGATCCCGTGGCACTATTTTAAAGAAGAGCAGGGGCGTTATCCCCGGTGTCCTGGCCAATATTTATCCCTCAATCAAAATAACAAAACAGATTATCTGGTCATTTTCACATTGCTGTTGTGGAAGCTTGCTTGTGCGCAAATTGGCTGCCGCGTTTCCCACATTACAACACTGACCACACTACTACACTCCAAATGTATTTCATTGGCTGTAAAGCGCTTTGAGGTATCAGGTGGTCGTGAAAGGCGCTATATAAATGCAAATCTTTCTTTAATAACTGTTTGTGGTAAGCTTCCATTACTCAGCTGTCACATATTGAATATTTTCACCATTTTCCGGTCATGGCCAATTTTTTCTGCAACTTTGGAAGTGGCTTAGTTAGTTGGAGTGTATGGTGAGACATAATGTTACCTGCAGCAATGATGGTCAGTGTGAAAGGAATGGCTTGGTCATTGTAGGGATGCTTTATAGTGTTGCCGTGGGGTGGTGAGAACCTGGCGCAGCATATGGCAGCCATACGGGTCTAATGCCTGAAGTTAAGTAAATCTGGCCAATGTGAGCCCATCCCCAGCAATATGCACGGGTGCTGGTGGGATCTGGACCGTAGGTTCCTCTTGATTCTCCTCCTCATCTTCCAGCTGGTACTCCTCCTCCTCTGAAGAGACTGTGCACTCTGAGCCTTGCTCCTCATGCAGCGCTAATCCTTGCTGCTGCGCTATGGTTGTGCAGGGCACAGCAGACCACAATGATTTTGGTGATCCTGGCTGGTGCATACTGAAGGACGCCTCCAGATCTGTCAAGGCATCTGAAGTGCCTTTTCAGTATGCCTATTGTCTGCTCTATGACAAATATGGTGGACATGTGGCTTTCATTACCTCTCTCCTGGGCCTCAGTACTTGGCCTCCTCAAGGGTGCCATGAGCCACGTCTTCAGTGGGCAGCTGCAAGGGGAATTTGGTGCACACATGCATGCAGACCAGCTGCACATTGAGGAAGTGGTAACCCTTGTGGTTGACAAACACTCCTGGGTGATGATGGGGTGTCCTGATGGCCACATGTGTGCAGTCGATGATGCCCGGAACCCATGGGAAGCCCGCCAGAGTGACCAGGCCCAGCGTGCGCTCAGTGACACTGGCTTCATCTGTGGCAAAGTTGATATAATTGGCTGACTTGTCAAAGAGGGCATCAGTGACCTGTGTGTTGTATCTGTGAGCGGCTGACTGAGATACTACAAATGTCTGCTGCTGATCCCTGGAATGAGCCTGAGTTGAAGAGGTTGAGAGTGCTGGTGACTTTGACAGCCACTGGCAAGGCGTGTTCGCTCGCTCTAGCAAGCTGAAAATGTCTCCGACGACCTGGCGCGATAGCCTGAGGCTCCTTTGGCACTGCTGTTGAGGAAGCTCATCCTCTGCCTGTATACCCTGTGTTGGGGGTTTCACCTCCGGCACGATGCAGCCCTTTACTGATGCCCCCTGTCCTGTGTAGCATCAGATAATTGAGGAGAAGGTTGGTGGTGTTATTGTTGGTGCTGTTGGTGTTGATCCGATTCTGAGGACCAAGGCAAGACAGCTTAAATGGCACCCATGCTGATGTAATAAAAGGTAGGTCAAGTTGAGATAAGGGAAGCAATCTGTCAATGGAGTGATAGGTTGTACCACCAATGAGGAGACAGTGGTTCCTAAATTTGCTGAAAACATTTGCAACCTCTCGAAAGCTAAAGCTGTGCTGACAATGCAATCAGCATTATCTCCAAGGCATACATATATCAACAAAGCTACATCATCACCTTCTCAAGGGAACTAGGGAAGGGTAATAAATGCAGCTTAGCAAGTGGCACCACATCTCGATAACAAATTAATGACAAAATAAGTTGACTATATCCTCTTTGAGAGTTTTAACCTAAAGAGGCACAATTCTGGGCAACAGGTGATCCTGCTCCTGGACAATGCATGTATTCACCAACAACAATAACAACAACTTGCATTTATATTAGCATCTTTAACTTAGTAAAATGTCCCAAGGCGCTTCACAGGAGCTTTAGCCAACAAAATATGACCCCGAGCCACAAGGAGATATCAGGGCCAAAAGCTTGGTCAAAGAGGTAGGTTTTAAGCAATGTCCTAAAGTCGGAAAGAGAGGTTTAGGGAGGGAATTCCAGAGCTTAGGGCCTTGGCAGCTGCAGATATGGCCTCCAATGGTGGAGCAATTAAAATTGGAGATTTGCAAGAGGCCAGAATTGGAGGAGCGCAGATAACTGAGGGTTGAGGAGCTGGAGGCAGTCATAGGGCAAGTCTATGGAGGGATTTGAAAACAAGGATGAGAATTTTAAAATCGATGCGTTGCGCAACCGGGATCCAATGTAGGCCAACGAGCACATGGGTGATGGGTGAGTGGAACTTGGTGCGAGTTAGGAGACAGGCAGTAGTTTTAGATGAGTTTAAGTTCATGTAGGGTGGAAGAGCATTGCTATAGTCAAGTCCAGAGGTAACAAAAGCATGTATGAGGGTTTCAGCAGCAGATGAGCTGAGGCAGGGGTGGAGTCGAGCGACGTTACGAAGGTGGAAGTAGGTGTCTTGGAACGGATATGTGGTCGGAAGCATATTTTGGGGTCAAGTAGGACATCAAACTTGCGAACAATCTGATTCAGCCTCAGACAGTTGCCAAGGAGAGGGATGGAGACAGTGATGATGGAACAGAGTTTGTGGCAGGGACCAAAATCATGGTTTCGATTTTCCCAATAATTAGTTGGAGGAAATTTCTGCTCATCCAGTACTGAATGTCTGACAAGGAATGTGACAAAGTAGAGACAGTGGAGGGGTCGAGCGAGGTGATGGTGAAGTAGAACTGGGTGTCACCAGCATACATGTGGAACCTGATGTGTTTTCTGATGATGTAGCCGAGAGGCAGTATGTAGATGAGAAATAGGAGAGGGCCAAAGAAAGAGCCTTGGAGACTCCGGAGATAACGGGTGGATACTGCACTTGCTGATGTTCACTTACAGTATCTGTCATCCAAATGACAGCTCACATCCAGTCCCTTGACCCTGATATCATTCGCAACTTTAACGCACAGCTGAATAACTGCTTGGAATATGCAGAAGAAAATTGTTCAGCCACACTGAATATAAAACTATTTTTCATTTTGAACTATACATCCTGTTTGGCTATTTTAAATTTGGCAGCAATCTTGAATTTGATAATCCACCTTCCTTACTCTGATAAAATTTTACAGCAACAGTTTTGTTCAAATTAATAAAGACAGGTTGTGTTTGTAATGACTTGATCTGATGTGCTCATTAAAAATGTTAACATAGAACTGTAGACGTTTACAGTGTAAAAAGTGGCTATTTGGCCCATTGTGTCAGTGCTGTAGCTAGAGCAATTCAAAACTAATCCCTATGCTTGCTGTTTGGTTAACCTATATACATTTTTACATACTGGTGTCTGAAGCCCATTTTTGTATGATTGTGTGTGTTTTCAGAGACTACTGTTCTGGAATTGAAGCTCAAAGCCCTAATTCTTGACATCATTCACAATATAGAAGTGGTTAAGCAATTGAATCAAGCGCAGATTTGCAACACTTCAGACTGGGCTTGGAAGAAACAACTTCGGTTCTACATGAAATCGGACAATAACTGTTACATTCAGATGGTTGATGCAGAGTTCCAGTATACTTATGAATACCAGGTGCTGCTTTATCATGCTACAACTAACAATGCCCATAGTACCGCAAACTCTGTTTAGGACACTCTCGAGGAGATTAGAAAAAACATTTTATGTGGGTTCTTATTCTGTAAGGAAGTCACAAACAATATAGGATATATTTTACGAGGTTCCAAACAATGAAGGGGTCTTGTATGCAGCCAGCACACACCAGATAGTCGTAAGCACGCTGCTTTCCATTTTCTGATGTGCACTGACTATGTAGGAGATCCTGTTGAAGGTGTGGCTCTCAAAAATGTTTTACCCTCGTGTGCCAAGGCTACAATATGTTAATAGTATAAAGAAACTCTTGTGTATAGAATGATTGCATGGGGATTAAATGCAACTTTGGCATACAGGGGGAAATGGCTGTGGTGCAAAACGGGTGATAGGGGATTGCCCGTCTGTAATACACCTCTTCTGATTTTCCTTTCCATTGGGCTGCCAATCCACGACTGCTCGTTTTATCCTCCAACCAAAGTTGAACATTATCCCCATATTTTCAGTGCATAGGTGGTACTTTGTATCCCATTTTACTAACTTTAAAGTTTATAATATTATTTAGTGTTCTGATATTCACTTTTTGGGAGGAATAAAATGGAATATGTCAGTGTTTTGTTTCAAATATTTTGATAAGTTTCAAATTTCGTTAAGTTGATCACCTGCAACTGATTATGTATAAATGAAGATGCACATGTCAGTAAATTGGGGAAACTTATCCAGTGTTGTCACAAACGTCTCACAAAATGCTTCGTTTAGTTACTCCATTTTATAAAAACAAAATTCAATAGATTATTAGAAATTTCTGTTTGGACACCGAGTTAAAGAAAAATAAATGGCTGCATATGAAAATCATTTTTCCCCCAAAACTCCGAAGATAAAGCGGTAGGTACAAAAAAAAGGATAAGAGAAAAAAAACCATTAGGCCCACAAATACCTGCCTCCTACCTTTATACTTGCACCACTCTCCCAATTTATACTAATGCTAACTCATGCAAAGGCAAAACAATATACGATCGAAAAATATGATGGCCAATTTCAATATAAATTTCTTGGGAGGCATGATTTCTGTGTGGATTACTTCCAATTTCTCTCATTCCAAAGATTGTTTACAAGATCTAAGTGGATAATACAGCAGTAATTTTGGCAACTCTGTCCTGAGACAGACTTGACTGACCCTTAGTAATTTTATACAGGTAAGACCTATGCACATGGATAGCCAGATTTGCTGCAACTTTGTTCAGAGCCTTTGTTTGATTGCTTGACTCTTCGGAGGACGTGTTTACTTGTACAGTATAAGGGTTTCTCCCTTCAGTTATCCATCGCAAAGGCATGTAATACTAAATCAAAAATGCTCATCTGTTGATGCCAGAAAATCCAATCTTTGTGGCATGATTTTCTTTATTATTTTAAATTCTTTTAAATTAAAATTATTTTATCCAGATTGTTTGGAACTTGGTAGCTGTTGTCTGACTTTAGTTGTAAATTTGATTGGAAAATATCCAACGGTGATTTTGAGACTACCTGACAGTAACCACGTTTATGAAAGATGCCTGGAAATATTAATTTAGCAGTGCCTACCTGGGATCTTCGATTGACCAGTTCATGTGTTTTTGCTGCAACTGGTTGAGACAAGAATGTTACTGAGGACACCATGAGAACTCCTTGCTCTTCAACATCCACTGAACCACTGGAATAGTGTCTCACTTCAATGTAACTTGATAAACCGAAGTTGTGATAGAGCAGAAATCTCTAGGTTGATGCTGCAATTTGTTCTTGCATGGGAAATTATCTGCATTCAGCAGTAAATTGCTTTGTCTAGTGTTGTGGAAATGCATTAAGGTTTCATCCACCAATATTGCCAACATTAATTTCTAGGTGATAATGTTCTAAGAAGTAACGTGCATTTCCTTAATAATAGTAACATGGAAAAAAGATTATCCAATAGTAGAAAGGATGTCCAGTATGAAGAAACTATGTGATGAGAATATTTGTAATATGATTGTTAACAATGTGGCTTTTTTAATAGGGTAATGCTCCAAAGCTGGTTCATACTCCTCTAACAGACAAGTGCTACCTGACTCTCACTCAAGCCATGAAGATGGGGCTCGGAGGAAACCCATATGGACCAGCTGGTACTGGCAAGACAGAGTCTGTGAAAGCACTAGGTGGCCTCTTTGGTAGACAGGTCCTTGTTTTTAACTGTGATGAGGTAATTATTTTGGAACATTTTATTTTTGTTCAGTTTGTATAATGCATTAGGTACAAGTACATTATTGATAAATATCAATTTTTGACACCAGATATACAGCTGCTGCTGGTTTAAAGATGACCATAGCAGCTTATGCAATTAAATATTCTAACCAAAAGGTAAGAATATTTTGTTCATGAATGCACATATTTTTGAGGAAACCTAATAAATATAGTGGTTCCTCAGTGGGAAAGCTCCAGTTTAGGGTGGGGGGGAAGTAAAAATATGAAAAAGGTCCTTTCCACTCTAGAGACTTTGGTTGGGTTAGGTGAGGCTGTATACCTGGCTCAAGAAAACATAGAAACGTAGAAAATAGGTGCAGGAGCAGGCCATTCGGCCCTTCGAGCCTGCACCGCCATTCAATATGATCATGGCTGATCATTAGCTCAGTACCCCACCCCTGCTTTCTCACCATACCCCTTGATCCCTTTAGCTGTAAGGGCCGCATCTATCTCCCTTTTGAATATGTCCAACGAACAAGACTCAACAACTTTCTGTGGCAGAGAATTCCACAAGTTCACAACTCTCTGGGTGAAAAAGTTTCTCCTCATCTCGGTCTTATATGGCTTACCTCTTATCTTTAGACTGTGACCCCTGGTTCTGGACTTCCCCAACATCGGGAACATTCTACCTGCATCTAACTTGTCCAGTCCCATCAGAATTTTATAAGTTTCTATGAGATCCCCTCTCATTCTTCTAAATTCCAGTGAGTATAAACCTAGCCGATCCAGTCTTTCCTCGTATGTCAGTCCTGCCATCATGGAATCAGTCTGGTGAGCCTTCGCTGCACTCCCTCAATAGCAAGAATGCCCTTCCTCAGATTTGGAGACCAAAACTGCACACAATACTCAAGGTGTGGTCTCACCAAGGCCCTGTACAATTGCAGTAAGACCTCACTGCTCCTATACTCAAATCCCCTAGCTATGAAGACCAATATGCCATTTGCTTTCTTTATTGCCTGCTGTACCTGCATACCTACCTTCAATGATTGATGTACCATGACACCCAGGTATCTTTGCACCTCCCCTTTTACTAATCTGTCACCATTCAGATAATAATCTGCCTTCCTGTTTTTGCCACCAAAGTGGATAATCTCACATTTATCCACATTATACTGCATCTGCCATGCATTTGCCCATTCACCTAATCTGTTCAAGTCCCCCTGCAGTCTCTTAGCATCCTCCTTGCAGCTCGCACTGCCACCCAGCTTAGTGTCATTTGTAAACTTCGAGATATTACATTCAATTCCTTCATCTAAATTATTAATGTATATTGTAAATAGCTGGGGTCCCAGTACTGAACCCTGCGGCACCCCACTAGTCACTGCCTGCCAATCTGAAAAGGACCCGTTTATTCTCACTCTTTTTTTTCCTGTCTGCCAACCAGTTTTCTATCCACGTCAATATATTACCCCCAATACCATGTGCCTTAATTTTGCACACTAATCTCTTGTGTGGGACCTTGTCAAAAGCCCTTGAAAGTCCAAATATACCACATCCACTGGTTCTCGCTTATCCACTCTACTAGTTACATCATCAAAAAACTTAGAAGATTTGTCAAGCATGATTTCCCTTTCATAAATTCATGCTGACTTGGACCGATCCTGTCACTGCTTACCAGATGTGCTGCTAATACATCTTTAATAATTGATTCCAGCATTTTCTCCACCACCGATGTCAGGCTAACTGGTCTATAATTGCCTGTTTTCTCTCTCCCTCCTCTTTAAAAAAAGTGAGGTTGTATTAGCTACCTTCCAATCCATAGGAACTGATCCAGAGTCCATGGAATGTTGGAAAATGACCACCAATGCATCTACTATTTTTAAGGCCACTTAAGTACTCTGGGATGCAGACTATCAAGCCCTGGGGATTTATCAGCCTTCGATCCCTTCAATTTCCCTAACACCATTTCCTGACTGACAAGGATTTCCCTCAGTTCCCCCTTCTCGCCAGACCCTCGGTCCCCTAGTATTTTCGGGAGGTTATTCATGTCTTCCTGAGTGAAAACAGAACCAAAGTATTTGTTCAATTGGTCTGCCATTTCCTTGATCTCCATTATGAATTCACTTGATTCTGACTGCAAGGGACCTAAATTAGTCTTCACTAATCTTTTTCTCTTCACCTATCTATAGAAGCTTTTGCAGTCATTTTTTATGTTCCCTGCAAGCTTACTCTCATACTCTATTTTCCCCCTCCTAATTAAACCCTTAGTCCTCCTCTGCTGAATTCAAAATTTCTCCCAGTCCTCGGGTTTGCTGAATTTTATATGCCTCTTCCTTGGTATTACCACTATCCCTAATTTCCCTTGTTAGCCACGGTTGAGCCACCTTCCCTTTTTTTTTATTACGCCAGACAGGGATGTACAATTGTTGCAGTTCGTCCATGTGATCTTTAAATGTCCGCCATTGCCTATCCACCGTCAACCCTTTAAGTATCATTCTCCAGTCTATTCTAGCCAATTCACGTCTCATACCGTCGAAGTTTCCTTTCTTTAAGTTCAGGACGCTAGTCTCTGAATTAATTGTGTCACTCTCCATCTTAATGAAGAATTCTACCTTTTATGGTCACTCTTCCCCAAGGGGCCCCACACGACCAGATTGCTAATTAATCCCTCTTGTTACACAAGACCCAGTCTAGGATGGCCTGCTCTCTAGTTGGTTCCTCGACATATTGGTCTAGAAAACCATCCCTTATACACTCCAGGAAATCCTCCTCCACAGTATTGCTACCAGTTTGGTTAGCCCAATCAATATGTAGGTTAAAGTCACCCATGATAACTGCTGTACCCTTGTTGCACGCGTCCCTAATTTCCTGTTTGATGCCATCCCCAACCTCCCTACTACTGTTTGGTGGTCTGTACACAACTTCCACTAACATTTTCTGTCCTTTGGTGTTTCGCAGCTCTACCCATAAAGATTCCACATCATCCACGCTAATGTCCTTCCTTGCTATTGTGTTAATCTCCTCTTGAACCAATAACGCTACCCCACTTCCTTTTCCTTCCTGTCTGTCCTTCCTGAATATTGAATACCCCCGGATATTGAGTTCCCAGCCTTGGTTACTCTGGAGCCACATCTCCGTAATCCCAATTACATCATATCCATTAACAGCTATCTGCGCAGTCAATTCATCCACCTTATTACCATTGCTCCTCGTATTGAGACTCAGAGCCTTCAGGCTTGTTTTTTTTAACACTCTTTGTCTTTTTTGAGTTATGTTGCAATGTGGCCCTTTTTGATTTTTGCCCTTGATTTTTCTGCCCTCCAATCTTGTTTTTCTCCTTCCTACCTTTTGCTTCAGCCCCTTTTTACTTCCCTCAGCCTCCCTGTATAGATTCCCATCCCCTGCCATTTTAGTTTCAACCCTCCCCAACAGCACTAGCAAACACTCCACCTAGGACATCGGTTCTGGTCCTGCCCAGTTGCAGACCATCCGGTTTGTACTGGTCCCACCTCCCCCAGAACTGGTTCCAATGTCCCAGGAATTTGAATCCCTCCCCCTTGCACCATTCCTCAAGCCACGTATTCATCTGAGCTATCCTGCAATTCCTACTCTGACTAGCACGTGGCACTGGTAGCAATCCTGAGATTACTACCTTTTGAGGTCTTACTTTTTAATTTAACTCCTAGCTCCCTAAATTCAGCTTGTAGGACCTCATCCCGTTTTTTACCTATATCGTTGGTACCTATATGTACCATGACAGCTGGCTGTTCACTCTCCCCCTCCAGAATGCGCTGCAGCCGCTCCGAGACATCCTTGACCCTTGCACCAGGGAGGCGACATACCAACCTGGAGTCTCATTTGCGGCCGCAAAAACGCCTATCTATTCCCCTTATAATCGAATCCCCTATCCATATAGCTCTCCCACTCTTTTTCCTGCTCTCCTGTGCAGCAGAGCCAGCCCTGGTGCCATGGACTTGGCTGCTGCTGCCTTCCCCTGTTGAGTCATCTCCCCCAACAGTACCGAAGGAGGGAGATGACTGCAGACGACCCCTGCACTACCTTCCTTCCACTGCTCTGCTTGATGGTCACCCATTCCCTATCTGCCTTTGTAACCTTTACTTGCGGTGTGACCAACTCAAATAAACGTGCTCTTCACGACATCCTCAGCATCGCGGATGCTCCAGAGTGAATCCATGTGCCGCAATGTGGTCTGTCAGGAGCTGCAGCTGGATACACTTTCTGCACGTGTAGTTGTCAGGGACACTGATAGTGTCCCTGATTTCCCACATAGCACAGGAGGAGCATGACATGGGTCTGGGCTCTCCTGCCATGACTTAACCCTTAGATTAACTTAATTGGTAACACGCCAAAGGTTTCTTACTGATAAGAAAAAGAAAAAAGATAAAGAAAAAGAAAAACTATTCACCAATCAACCAGCCAATCACTTACCCTCTTGGCTGTGACGTCACACTTCGATTACTTTTTACTTCTTTCTTACTTTTGACCCTGCACCAGCTGCAGCTAGCTGCTCTTCACCGAACTTCCGCCGACCTGGGCCTGCCGCTGGGCCTTTATAGGCTGCTGCTCACTCCTCCCTGAACTGCCGCTGACCTAGGACTGCTGTTGGACCTTTATAGGCTGCTGCTAGCTCCTCGCTGCTCCTCCCCGAGCTGCCGCCGACCTGGGACCGCCACTGTGCCTTTATAGGCCGCTGCTCCTCCCTGAAAGGAGGATTAATATAAACCACAGTACTACTGGGCTTGCGGGAAGATAGAAGTTGTGTTTACATTTTATGAATTAGGGATTTCTTGCAGATCTACTTTGTTGGAAAGTAAGTTAGCATATGGTGTCTTGGGGATCACTACCACCTGTTTTGGCTAGGCCAAATATGCAGTTTACTTGGACCTCTGCCAAGCAGTTGATGCCCTTTTGGAGAATGCTTGGGCGCTTTGTGACTAACATCCATTCCTAGTATCCTGCAAAATAAGTTCAAAGGAACTGTTCCTGGTTTACTCTAAATAATTCTCTAGAGCATTGAAATCTGAAACGGTTCTGATATCTCTGCTGCCTGGTACCAAATGACTAAGTGGGCGGTGGAGGACAAGGCTAATTAGTTGGACCATGTTGAGATCAGGGGGATGTCTAATAAGATAGATCAACAGAGATCCAAATGATAAGTTCTTTGATTGAAGCCAAACCTAGCTATACACTTGTGATTTGTGGTGATCAGGCTTCCACCAGTATCAGAGTTCAGAATGTCAAAAGGGATATTATGCTAAGCTTTTAGAACTGGGCTTTTGGTAGGTGCTAGCAAAACTCCAGTCCCAAAAGTGTAGAGCAACAGAAGCATTAAATCCTCTCTTATTAACAGTGCACCCCTGCTATATATGTGCTATATATATAAATTTGCTTTTTAATATCTGAAATTTCACATTTCAAAAAATGTGGCCGAAATTATCTTTAATCTCTTATTTTTCCTAAAGGGCATAGATGTGAAGTCCATGGGCCGAATTTTTATTGGTTTGGTGAAATGTGGTGCGTGGGGCTGTTTTGATGAGTTTAATCGTTTAGAGGAAGCTGTACTGTCTGCTGTTTCTATGCAAATTCAGGCTATCCAGGATGCTTTGAAAAATCACAGACGGTTCTGCGAGCTGCTGGGAAAGCAGGTATGTTGTTTCTATTGTCAGTTTACAGTTTTGCAGTAAATTGTAAAAAAATCTTATTTAATTATTTTTTGAAACAGCTGTCAAACATCAAACAACAGAAAATAAATGGTTCTTATATTTACTTATGTAGTCAACTCCACAAACAGCTACTATGAAGGAGTCAATAGGAACTATATTGCAAAAAAATGCACATACAAAATGTGAAATTCCAAACAGACTATGCACAGAATAAAAGCATATTTACTGCTGTTACAAATATTCTGGTATTCAGTTTAAAAAAAAAATATGGCTAATGGAATATGCTGAGTCCTCAAATATTTTATTTCACATGTTGGCCATCTACCATGAAAATGAGGGACATCCTAGCTCGTTGTCCCTTTACGACTATTCACTTTTGCAGTAACCACATGAGGACTTTACTTCATTATGTTCCATTAGCCATATTTATCCAGGGGGTGGGGAAGAGAAGCTAAAACTATAACTTGTCCTTTCAGCCAGCAGTTTATATAGGGCTTGATCTGGACTTGCTCCTAGTTCTTTTTCTCCCAAACTTTTTTCATAATCCAACAGTTGTTAAACACAGTAGTTGGAGCAGTGAGGATTCAGAGTAATACTTGGGAATAGATAAGAAATTGGCTGAAACATTAGGTACTTGTAAGGGAAGTTATGTATGAGTGCTGAATGCTGTGCCCCAAAGATTACAGTTGGGACACTGACTGCTTCTGATTTACATTAATAACTTGGATTCAAAAACTCAGTGCTAACTTGTCAATTTTCCAACAATACCAAACTAGCAGGAGCAGTTGAAACTGAGGAAGCAGCCTGAAAACCACAAAATTAGTTATGCACAATATGTAAATGGTTGGACATTTAACAGTTGACTTGTATAATGGAGAAATGCAAATTTTTATTTATTCGTTCATGGAACGTGGGTGTTGCCGGCAAGCCCCAGCATTTATTGCACATAAAAAGAAAAATAGGTGGCTAATCCATGAATTTTGCCTGAAATAGTTGAAAGTTCAAGAAGTAAACTCAATGGTCTGTAACTGGTCGGCAAGCCTATCAAATCACAAGACGACAACTCTCCATTCTGGCGCTCAAGGCCTCGATGGCAACAATCTGAATCTGGAGCTGCATATACTGGGAGGTAGACTACAGTGCTGCGAAACCATGAATTGTGGTGGTGTTGATTTGTGAGGTGGATGCCTGCAATTGCCTTGCCATCTGCTGTATACCTGCCACATATTCACAGAAAGCATCCCCAGTATCTGGTACATAGAAAGCTAAGAAGAGGTGTAGACCAGTCAGTCCCTTGAACCTGTTTCACCATTCATTTAAATCATGGCTATCTCCATTTACCTGCCTTTGCTCCATATCCTTTGACATCGTTACCAACAAAACTCTATCAATCTCGGTCTTGAAAATTTCAAATGACCTAGCATCAACAACTTTTTGGGGAAAGAGTTCCAGATTTCCACCATCAATTATGTGAAAAAGTGCTTCTTGATTTCAGTCCTAAATGGCCATAGGATTATGACCCCTTTGTTCTGGATTCCCCCACTGGAGGAAATAGTTTTTCTGTATTTACCCTATCAAATCCCTTTATCCTTTTATCCCTTTAGAGAGAACGATTAGATGTACCCACAAACTCTAAACTCAAGGGAAGACAAACCAAGTTTATGCAACCTGTCCTCATAGTTTAACCCTTTAAGCCCTGATATCATTCTGGTGAATCTGCTCTGTATCCGCCTTCAAGGCCAATATATCCTCCTGGGTTTCAGTGTTCAAAGCTGAACATAGCACTTTGAATTTCTAGGCCTCTGTATTCTACTTCCCAACCTATTAGCAACCCATGTCACAAGGTTACCTCCTATTCTATGTGCTTTCATTTTTGCTAATAATATCTTGTGTGGAACCTTATCATATGCCTTCTGGAAGTTTGCACATATGTTTGGTGATCTGCAAGCCGAGCTCAGGAGGTCTAGGTTCTGAGGCTCTCCAGCTGAAGACCAACATCTGCTGACCCTCTGGTCAACAGCAATTGCTTTCCCATTTTCCACATCTAGCTACTCCTGCCCATGCGTATTTTATGTATCACACTGTGTGCTCTCCTCCAGTTAACGGTCTAATACCCCTCCGGTGGGCTGATGTTTGCAGGCAGAGAGTGAATGATGTGGTGTGTGTGGCAGTGCTGGCAAAATTGAAAGCAGAAGGGCCAGGTCGATGTTATTCTATTTTCTGCTCATTGTTTCACTTTTAAAGGAAGAGGAGAAGAAGAGAGGTTACAATGGCTTGATCAGGAACAGAGTTCATGTACCTTTTGAGCAAAAAGAGTTGCATGAATATTTTGTGATGTAGTTTGCTGATAGGTTATGTGTGGTTCAGTCGCATAATAAAGAGAAGCAGAATGTTACGATGGCCCTGCATCTGGCGCTTTCCCTTTGACTTTCCTATTTTAAACACCCTCCCTATTTGCCTCTGCAGGTACTCTAAATCTTCATTGTAGGAGGTGAAAGGTTGGAGGTTATGTGTGAATGTAAAAAGTGAAAATAACCTCTAATGTCATGAGGTGCAATCAAATCCCGGTGTCAGCAGGTAGATCATAGTAGAAATAATAAGCATAAACCAAGCAATTGAATAGCATGTGAGGCTTTTAGTGGGTTGCATGCATGTTACAAGAACATAAGAAATAGGAGCAGGAGTAGGCCATACGGCCCCTCGAGCCTGCTCCGCCATTTAATACGATCTTGGCTGATCCGATCATGGACTCAGGTCCACTTCCCTGCCCGCTCCCCTTAACTCCTTATTCCCTTATTGGTTAAGAAACTGTCTATCTCTGTCTTAAATTTATTCAATGTCCCAGCTTCCACACCTCTCCGAGGCAGCGAATTCCACCGATTTACAACCCTCTGAGAAAATAAATTCCTCCTCATCTCAGTTTTAAATGGGCGGCCCCTTATTTTAAGATGATGCCCTCTAGTTCTAGTCTCCCTCATCAGTGGAAACATTCTCTCTGCATCCACCTTGTCAAGCCCCCTCATAATCTTGTACGCTTCGATAAGATCACCTCTCAATCTTCTAAATTTCAATGAGTATAGGCCCAACCTACTCAACCTTTCCTCATAAGTCAACCCCCTCAACTCCAGAATCAACCTTGTGAACCTTCTCTGAACTGCCTCCAATACAAGTATATCCTTTCGTAAATATGGAAACCAAAACTGCACGCAGTATTCCAGGTGTGGCCTCACCAATACCCTGTATAGCTGTAGCAAGACTTCCCTGCTTTTATACTCCATCCCCTTTCCAATAAAGGCCAAGATTCCATTGGTCTTCCTGATCACTTGCTGTACCTGCATACTATCCTTTTGTGTTTCATGCACAAGTACCCCCAGGCCCCGCTGTACTGCGGCACTTTGCAATCTTTCTCCATTTAAATAATAACTTGCTCTTTGATTTTTTCTGCCAAAGTGCATGACCTCACACTTTATGATGTGAGCTCTCTAGTAAAGGCTGCTGATCGCATGCTATACCCTGAGCATTGATGGTAAACAGTTGAAAAATGTTAACACAGTGAGGGAATGAGATATTTGCCACCTACACCATACTTAATACTTAATATGTATCTGGTCCCTCACTTTTCCTTGTCTGACTTGGTATAAGTTCAGTGCATCTTGTTCCTGCCTGAATTGTCATGCTTGGGGTCATATAGTTGACCCTTTAAGCTGCTGCAGACATTTAAAACCATTTTTATCTCCCAATGGGTAGGCTCCCAATGAGAGTTGATAACACTGCCAGAAGCTGGGAATGAATATTTAAATACAGCTGACCCTGGATAATTCACTTGACTCGGCAATGGTTTAGTTGAGCTAGCGGGAAGTCCTGCACCACCACACTGAAATCCCACTGAAGAGAAAATCTCTGCTTTAATATTTTTAAAAAGTATGGAATTGTAGTTGAGTATTATGGAGCAATGAGTCTTTTACTATGATTTTGAAAAGATAATTAAGAACAGTTTTTTTTGCAGACAGAGTGCCACTGAACATTGCAGCACTTATGAGAAGCACTATAGAGTGAGCTAAAACAGATTTGCTATGGTGTGAGGTAACCCCATTCTGCTTTATTTCAGATCCAAGATAGCCAGGAGGGTGCTAGACAAAGTTTGTTTTTTTCTCCCTGCAAGGGCAAATAATTTAAGAAAGCAAAATCATTTACACCCAATAGCCAGGGCACTGAAGATTTTACTGTATGTTTTAAAACTATAATTTGTTTTGCATATAGCAAATTAAAAAAATGACCACATAACTAATATTGTGTGGAACAATTGTCAATCTAGAGGTCAGATTATTAACTTCATTATTCCTATCATAATTGAATTACTAAATTAGGTATTGCATTGGTGTATTTTCCATCTGCCATTGCCACCTAAATAAATTGCTAAATAAATTTGTACATCAAAATGAAAGCACATTGTGCAGCTGCGGTTTCAGTACAGGAATGGTTTGTAATTCAACAGGAGTTGTATCACAATGTATGTTACATTTATTTTTCCTTAATCTAATAAATCATTCTTTTAGTGCACAATTTTATAAATTGGCTAATTTGCAATTTTAGGTTGAACTTGATCCGAATTCTGGAATATTCATCACCATGAATCCTGCTGGAAAAGGTTACGGAGGACGACAAAAACTCCCTGATAACCTGAAACAACTTTTTCGGCCTGTTGCCATGTCTCGGCCTGATAATGAACTGATTGCTGAAGTGATCCTTTATTCAGAAGGATTTAAAGATGGCAACATGTTGGGAAGGAAATTAGTGGCCCTCTTTAATCTGTCCAAGTATGTATTGAAATAATGCTAGTTTCTTTGTAATTGAAATACATTGTAATTGTAAATATTTATGCCAAAAGTCTAAGTCCATTCAGTAGCACTGTCTTTGATATATCAGCAAGTACCAAAAAAGATTAGTTCAATGCATAATTTATAATGGCCTAGAAATCCCGGTTGGCTGCTTTCCGCGGGCGATCGAGTGAAAAAGTTTTGAAAAAAGATGCGCACTTACCTGTTCCTGCTGCGCCCACTAGCGATCCTGGTCCTGAGACCTCCTCTCAAAGCGCGTGCACGTCGGGGCGCCGTATGCTGGAGCTGGAGTCACATGGCTTTGGGCAGCCAATCAAGGTACAGTATTTTCTCATTCATAATAATGGGAACTCCGTAAGTAGAAGTTCCCATTATTATGATTAAGAAACAGCCCCCAAACACCCAAAACACTTTATTAAAAAAAAAAACATTTTTTTTTTTTTAAAAGGTTTTTTAATTATGGTTTAAAATAATTTTTCCTTAGTGGACAGGGATTTTAACAATACAATGCATTTTTAAAATGTTATTTTATTATGTTTTTGTGTGTTTTAAACCTCTTATGCCTGTAAAAGTAGGCTATGTGCCTGCTTTTATCAGGCGCAAGAGTTTTCAGGATATCCGCTCGGCAAGATATTGGTAAATATCGCAATCTTGCCCATGCGAATGTCCTGGCTCCCGAGATATGGAGTCGGAAAAGCCGGTTTCCAGTGTATACGCATTGTGCATTGAGAACTGGCTTTTGCGATGCCTTCCAGGGTCCGTGTACACTCAGTATGGACCAGGGGAGGCCGGGATTTCCAGGACAATATAATTTTCTTACTAGTACATTCATTTTGTATGGTGTATAAAGTTTATTGAAGGTAATTATTGATGTATCTGTATTCACAAAACAACTCAGAAGAAGCCCTATTTTCATCTGAGGATTTTATTTCATGCTGTGTTAGATATTTTATGCTTTGCAGGTGCTTGTTTATTATAAACGTACATATATCACACAACAACTTTCATTTATGTATTGTCTTTAATGTAGAAAATATTGCAAGAGACTTCAGGCATAAGCAAAATAGAGGCTGAGCCATAAATTAAATTTTAGAAGGGATGTCCAAGAGCTTAGTCAAAAGTTGGGTTTTAAGGAGGATGAGGATGAGGAGGTGATGAAGGGTGTAGATAGGGAATTACAGAGCATATGGCACAGTTAGCTGAAGGCCGGTGGGGTGAAGGAAAAGGAGGCCAGATTCAGAGGAATGGGAAATACGAGGGGTTTGTAGAGCTTGAGGAGTTTATAGAGATGAGGAGAGTTGAAGCCATGGTGAAATTTAAACAAAATTTGAGAATTTGAAATTTGAGGCACTGGGAGGCCCAGAGCCAATGTATTTTGGGTGAGGACAGATGTAATGGACAAGCGGAAACTTGGTGTGGGATAGGATGCGGGTGCAGAGTTTTGGATGAACTGGAGGATAGGAGGTGAAAAAGACATGAATGAGGATGCTCTGAAGTAGGGATGGAGGTGGGTGATGTTCTGGATGTGGAAGGAGATGGTGTTATGTGGAGTATATAAGGTTGCAAGCTCTTGGGGCCAAACAGGATTCTGAGATTGCAAACTGTCTGGCTCAGTCTGAGACAGTGACCAAAGAAGGGAATGAAGTTGGTGGTGAGGGGGCAAAGAAAATGGTTTTAATCTTCCCAGTGATTATTTGGGGAAAGCTGTGACTGATTGAAGTCTAGATGTTGGACAAGCAAAGATGTAGTGGAGGGGTCAAATGGTAGAGCTGGGTGTCATTGGTATATATATGGAAGCTGACCCCATGTCTGTGGATGATATTAAGGGGCAGCATACAGATGTGCAAGGGGGGGGGGGGTGCAGTGTAGTCACAATGTTGTTCATGACTTTGGTTAGGACCTTTTGGTGCTGTCAGATAGATGGAAACCTGATTGAAAGGATTCAAACAGAGTTCTGTGGGAATTTGGTATATGTCTGGGAGGTTACAACACATTAAATAACCTTGGAGAGGAAAGGGAGATTGGAGAGGGGATAGTGATTAGTGAGGGCAAAGACGTCGAGAATGGATTTTTGAGGGTGGTCATGGTGGTTTTGAAAGCTTGGGGAATAGCAGGAGATTGAACCAGCTAGAATATTGGTTGAAACGGGGGTCAGGAAGGGAACTTAGGGATGTGCAGTTTAGCAGGAATGTGATCAAGGGAGCAGAAAGTATATTATGTAAATAAGATAAATGTGGAGATGATGGTTGGAGGCGATGGGGCAGAAGCTAGACAGAGGTGATCGTTCAGGAGTAGGGTGGGGATTGGAGTGGCTTAGTGGGCAAGAAGAAAGGGGGAAAGCAGCTGAATGGATGGTCTCTTTCTTGGAGGCAAAGAAATCCATGAGTTTGTCATACTTATTAGAGGTAAAGGAGAGGGGTATAAGGAGAAAGTTCTCTTGATTCAGGAACCATTCCTTTAGATTGGAAAAGTGCACGTCATTCCAATATTTAAGTAAAGGCTGAGAAGGAAACCGGGGAATTATAAACCAGTTAGCCTAACAGCTGTTGTTGGTAAATAACCAGAGACTGTAGGGCCGAAATTGTCCTCAGCGGGAAATTTGGGAGAGCAGTTTGAATTAACTGGAAATTTACTGCCCGGTGAGAGTCAGAGGGAAGAGTCATAAAATTGGGCTCTTTAAGCTCTGACAGCGCTTTGGGGCGCTGTTTGAGGCGGTGTAGGGGCGGGTTTGCGAGGGAGCGGGGCGATGTCCATCACTGGTGATGACGTCAGAGCGACGTGGACGTGTCGGGCTGATGCGTCGCAACGTCCCTCCCTTTCACGTAAAGAGAAGGGACTCTGCGAGGCTGACATAGAGCTCATTGGGCCACCAGGGAGGGGTTTAGCTGGGCCAGCGGCCCGGTACCCAAGAGGGAGTGCCGGGCTATCTGTTGGCATCCCAGCTGAACCAGCGGCCACCATTGTCAGGCTGACACAGGAGTCGGCCGACAATTAAAACAAAATGGCTGCCGCGTCAGTGCGACCTCCCCTTTAAGGGTGGCAATTTCCCCCGTGGGACAGTAAGGGGTTGACGCCAGGCAGTAAGGCGTTGTCACCTGGCAGCAAGGGATCGGCATGAAGGGCGGGGCGGATACCTGGGGGCAGTTGCAAAGGGTCAGTCGCGCCGCCTGCACCCGGGGAGAAAGACCTTACCACCCCATTAGAGGCGGTAACAGGCCTTAAAGAAGGGGGCAATTTCTCCCCCTTTGAGACACTCCTTAAAAGCTATGTTTTTGACCAAGCTCTGCCCTAATTTCTCCTTATGCGACTCGGTGTCAAATTTTGTTTTATAACACTCCTATGAAGCACCTTGGGATGTTTTACTACGTTAAAGGCGCTATATAAATACAAGTTGTTGTTGTACTGCTTTCTGATGTCTTGGAGATTATTTGTTTGTGGTATATTCAGTCAGAGGGGTTTCTGTTTAAACCTTTGGTTCTCTATATGCCCAATATCTTGTATTATAAAGATGCACTGGATTTCATCAGGTATAGATATTCATTTACAGAATTGGTCTTTAGAGCTGAACCAAAGAAAAATATGACTAAAAGCCCCAAAATATAAGTCTAATCTACTAAATTAAGTTCCATTTAAATTTTGTTTATTTCAGCGAGCTTCTGACACCACAGCAGCACTATGACTGGGGCCTGAGAGCACTGAAGACAGTCCTGAAGGGATGTGGAAATCTGCTTCAACAGCTAAAGAAAAGCAAAAGAAAAAGTAAGGCACTCAGTAGTTTTTAACAAAGCCTATTACTAACATTTGTGCAACTCCAGGAAGATTTGTTATTGGCTGACAGCTAGATTGTCATGTATAACATATATGTATAAAAAAATCTATGAGATTCTGGAGGGTTTGACTGGGTAGATGCTGAGAGGTTGTTTCCCCTGGCTGCAGAGTCCAGAACTAGGGCGCATGGTCTCAGTATAAGGGGTCGACCAATTAAGAATGAGATGAAGACAAAATTCTTCACTCAGAGGATTGGAATTCTCTACCCCAAAGGGCTCTGGATGCTGAGTCATTGAGTATATTCAAGGCTGAGATGGATAGATTTTTGGACTCTAGCGGAATGAAGGAATATGGGGATTGGGCAGGAAAGTTGAATTGCGGTCAAAGATCAGCCATGATCTTATTGAATGGCAGAGCAGGCTCGAGGGGCTGTAAGGCCTACTCCTGCTCCTAATTCTTAAACTGTTGTGTTTGAAGAAATATACTCTGTTCTTTGTTAATTTAGAAGCATTGCATACAGTGATCAATAAAAAGAAAAAAGTGCAAATGCTGGAAATGTGAAACAAAAACAGAAAGTGATGGTAATACATAGCAAGTTTGTTAGTATCTGTAGGTAGAAAAGCTGAATTAAAATGAGCTCGATTGGAACTGTGATATTTGAAAATCCTTTAATTTAGTTACACGTGTGCTTGAAACTTTGAGCACAAAATACTCCATCAGTGCCCCTCTTCAATAAAACTATGGGCTCAAGTTTCGGCCTGAGTTGCTCCTATTTTTTTGGAGCAACTAGTTTAGAATGGAGCATCTTAGAAATTGCAATTCTCGGCATTTAGTTTGCTCCAGTTCGAGTGAGTTAGAATAGTTTCATTTTGGAACAGATTTTTTTTTTCAAAAGGGGGCGTGACCAGCCACTTACGCCTGTTTTGCAAGTTTAGGCAGCGAACACTTACTCCAAACTAACTTAGAATGGAGTAAGTGTAGATTTTTGTACGCTCAGAAAAACCTTGCCTACACTTAAATCAGGTGTAGGGAACGAGAGATGGGGGGGTGGGGGGAGGGAATTTTACAAACATTAAACATTTCACTTTTACAAATGAAGAGCTATCATCAATAATGATCAATAAATCAATCAAAAAAAATAAATAAAAAATAAAAAAATTAATAAAAAATCAATAAATAAAAAATCAAGTTTCTACTCACCGGGAGCCCTCCAACAACTGAGGAGGAGGAGGCGGGGGGGTGAGGAGGAGGAGGAGGGGGATGAGGGGAAGGAGTGGGGTGAGGAGGAGGAGGATGGGGGGAAGGAGAGGGGGGAAGGAGGAAGGGGGGGAAGAGGAGGAGGAGGGAGGAGGGGAGCTGAATGGGAGAGAGCGAGGTGCCGGGGAGAGCTGAATGGGAGCTGAACGATCTTCGCCTGGGGAGCCCATTCGGCCCGGGCTAGGGCTGGCATGTTTCGGGCCCCTCCCACGCAGCCTCGGCGGCGAGGAGCTACTGCACATGTGCGCACACTCTAGCGCACATGTGCAGAGGTCCCGGTACTGTTTTCAGCGCCGGGACCTGGCTCCGCCCCCGACTCCTTGTGCTGCGCCACGCTGAGCACGAAGACGTCCTGAGGGGACCGGAGAATCACAAGCTAAGTTTTCGGCGCCCTTTTTCTTCCAGAAAAGGTGCGCCGTTTTTACAGAGGGCGAAAACTTGGGCCCATTAATTCTGAATGAGATATTAATGACAATTACCGGATGCTCGAGGTTTTTAAATGTAAATGTTTTACCAGTTCGTGTGTTTAATCCTAGAATCTTACAAACCATTGCCTTTATTCAAATGCACACTTGGAATATGTACAATTTATTTTCTCATTTTTTGTTTTACAGTAGATGAGAGTCATATTGTGGTGCAGGCTCTGCGTCTTAACACTATGTCAAAACTAACATTTGCTGACTGTACACGGTTTGATGCTTTGGTGAGAGATATCTTCCCTGGTGTTAATTTTAAAGACGTTGAATATGTGGAGCTGGCCGCAGCTCTCCATGAAGCATTTGAGGAAGCATATCTAGAAATCATACCCAACCAGGTAAATATAGAGACAGTTAAAAAGACTGACACAGTTACAGGGTATTTGCAATTATTCAAACATTTCCGACCCACATTATTCCGACCCATATTATTCAATCATAATTGTCATGGTGGAATATAAATGCACAAATAATGCCGTGGGATAAGTAGGGCAAATTTGCATGGCAAACTTTCATAGCAAATGACACAAACTGGTTTTGAATTATGAATATACTTGATCAATCAACAATTTACCAGATCTTTTGTATAGTACTACCATAATGCATGTTAATCATGGGAATATTTTACTTAATATATATTCCAATCAAACATTAGCATGGTTTTGAATTACACATTTGCTATACTTCTTTAAAATTCTCAGAAAGCTGTATGCTTAATTTAATGCTGATGAATATATTAGACTGAACAACAGTGATTATTTAAAAGTGCATAATAGTTGGTTATATATACATATATCAAAAGCATGATTTTAATACCACTGCTGAATAAATTAATGTTTCGTCTGACTGAAATCATTTTTGGAGTTGTATACAGGCATATAAATTTTAATATTGCATTATTCCCCTTTTCTCTATGCGATTTATACAGCCCTGTTACAGTTCCTACTTTAACTTGGAGATAGAATCCTTAGTATTCTAAGCACAAGTTGTTTGAATGATCGCAATTATATTTGGCTTTGAAACTTAATTGATGGGCCAATTTTCTTGTTTAAATCAGGCAATAGCTAGCTCTGGGAAATTTGTTGATGTCCATTTGACAGAATAAGAGCATTCTCCACAAACTAATGAAGCATTCTGTTATTTTCTAGGATTAAGAAGCTGTTGAAAATCTCATGTATTTGGACATCAATTTAGATTACGTATTCTTGCTAAAAATTTGTATAACTGCTGCAATTTTTCTAGATAAAGAAGGCTTTGGAACTTTTTGAGCAACTGCGTCAAAGAATGGGAGTAGTTATTGTGGGTCCAAGTGGTGCAGGAAAATCAATACTATGGCGAATGTTGAGAGCAGCTCTCGGTAAAATAAACAAGGTGGTGAAGCAGTACACAATGAATCCCAAAGCCATGCCACGCCAGCAGCTCCTGGGTCACATTGACATGGATACCCGAGAATGGTCTGATGGTGTGTTAACTAACAGTGCTCGTCAGGTTGTTCGAGAGCCACAGGGTAAGAAATCATGATGCAACTAAAATATAACTATTAATTGGTTGAGGGAAGAAAGACCAGCATTTTTACAAATTTATAATAAAACCAAATAAACTATCAAGTGCACATACGAAATATGTGTTGTGGGGGTTGGGGGGATGACGGAGAAATAATCTATCCTTAGAATTCTATTTGCAAAAAATCAAGTTGCTGTGAAAAAGGTTCTTTCAAAATAAATGTTTTTATTGTGACTCTCTAAGTAGTGGTTTTGTTTAATGGTTGTTTATTTGTTTAATATTGATTTTAACAACAAAGTAGTATGTTCCTGTTTAGAAACTTAAAAACATAGATCTTTATTGTATGTAGTTCCGCTGTTTTATTATGGACACTGTGTGCATTACTGGACAGACAGTTTATCTCATTTTTAACAGCAGTTCCTCTCACTTTATTTTTAACCATCTTTTTACACTCGTGTTCTGTAACTGTATTTGTTCCCTGGCCATTTATGTTCTCCCTTAGTTTAGTCTGAACTTTGCTCTTGCTTCCTGTTTCGTTTATATTTAGGCTTGTTTTAATTCTTGTAGATCCTTCACCCCAACCGTCTTACTAGCTCTTCATTACAAGCTCTTAAAAAACCTAACCAATCACTGAAGGTTATATTCTGTGCTTCTCTTTAGAGGTCCACTCCTGGATTATCTGCGATGGGGACATTGATCCTGAGTGGATTGAGTCCTTAAACTCAGTACTGGATGATAATCGGCTGCTCACCATGCCAAGTGGAGAAAGGATCCAGTTTGGACCAAATGTTAACTTTGTATTTGAAACTCATGATCTCAGCTGTGCCTCTCCTGCTACAATATCCAGAATGGGCATGATCTTCCTGAGGTGAATATGGTTACAGTTCTTTCCATTTCATATTTTACTGTTTTCTGTCGTGTAAGCTAGAATATAAACAATTGCAAATCTGGACCAGTGTCCAGATAATATTACCTGCAATATTTGTTGAACATCTTGTACATTAAAGTTACTTCAGTTGACATCCATAAAACAAACAATGGGAAGGAAAGAATATAATTTACATTTATATAGCATTTTTCACAATCTCAGGACGTCTCAATAGCCAATGAGTACTTTTGAAGTGTAGTCGTAATGTAGAAAATACTGCTGCCACACACAAACAGCAATGAGACAATGATCAGATAATCTGTTTTAGTGATGTTGGTTGAGAAATAAATATTGGCCAAGGCACTGGGGAGAACTCCCCAGCTCATCTTCCAATAGTGTCATAGGATCGTTCACACCTGAGAGGGTCTTTAACGCCTCACCTGAAAGAAGACACTGCTAACCTCATCATCATCATCATCATCATCATCATCATCATAGGCAATCTCTCGAAATCGAGAAATACTTGCTTCCACTTTAAAAATGAGTTCTTAGGTGACTGAACAGTCCAATACGGGAATTACAGTCTCTATTAGAGGTGAGACAGACAGTCGTTGAAGGAAAGGGTGGGTGAGGAGTCTGGTTTGCCGCAGGCTCCTTCCGCTGCCTGTACTTGCTTTCTGCATGCTCTCGGCGACGAGACTCAAGGTGCTCAGCGCCCTCCCGGATGCACTTCCTCCACTTCGGGCGGTCTTTGGCCAGGGACTCCCAGGTGTCGGTGGGGATGTTGCATTTTATCAAGTAGGCTTTGAGGGTGTCCTTGAAACGTTTCCTTTACCTGGGGCTCGCTTGCCGTGTAGGAGTACTGAGTAGAGCTTGGGAGTCTTGTGTTAGTCATGCGAAGAATGTGGCCTGCCCAACGGAGCTGGTTGAGTGTGGTCAGTGCTTCAATGCTGGGGATGTTGGCCTGGTCGAGGACACTAAAGTTGGTGCGTCTGTCCTCCCAGGGGATTTGTCATAGTTATAGTCAACATCTTCACTGAGGCGTATGAAAGCATGGGCCTTACACTAAACATCCATAAGACAAACGTCCTCCACCAACCTGACCCCGCCACACAGCACTGCCCCCCACAGTCATCACGATCCACGGCGCAGCCCTGGACAATGTGGACCACTTTCCATACCTCGGGAGCCTATTATCAGCAAGGGCAGACATCGACGACGAGGTTCAACACCGCCTCCAGTGCGCCAGCACAGACTTTGGTCACCTGAGGAAGAGTGTGTTCGAAGATCAGGCCCTCAAATCTGGCACCAAGCTGATGGTCTACAGGGCTGTAATGATACCCACCCTCCTGTGTGGACCATATACAGTAGAACACCTCAAATCGCTGGAGAAATACCACCAATGATGTCTCCGCAAGAGCCCTCCCTCAATGCTACATTGACTATGTGCTCAGTTCTGGAGTGAACCCACAGTCTGCTGACTTGGAGGTGTTTGCTACCACTGAACCAAGTCTGACACCGCTTGGAAATTATTTAATTAAAATGCCTTTCTTTCATTACCTTTTGCTGCCTTTTACCACCAGAATGCTATAAGCGGGACTGACTATCTCACTTCCACTTGTCAGGATGATAATTTTGAATAAAGTTAAGGAAATGAAGATAAATTGCATTTACATATTTGGCATTAACAATTTGCTGCGAATTTCTCTAAAGTGCAACATCTTGAATCTATGCCTCCTACACTTTTGAAGAGTTAAAAGTTTTTTTTGCATAAGCAACTGTTTTTGAAGCTAATTTCAGACTGTAAAGCAAGTTCTAGCACAGCAATTGTGATTGAGCAAGTAAAGCAGCAAAAGATTAATTTACATTAAAACCTTGATTGCTAAAGTAATAGGCACTTCTAAAGTAAATAGTTTGTATTTACCATAACTGATAGGCTGCAGGCATGTGACTTTTTCTTATTGAAAAGATTTCCTGCAAAGAATTGTAGAAAAGTATGAAACCTAAAGAGCGCAGTAAAGTTTCTAGGTGCAAGAAATGCATAAAAGACACTCTTTGAGTTCAACAATGTTCTTCGAAGTCATCAATATTTTCATTCTTTAAACTGTGTTAAGCTGAATGTTGAATGTAAATGACTTGAAAATCTAACAGCAGTTCATTATTAGTGACATCATAAAGGAGTGTAATACCAAATTGTGGAAATCAACTGTCTCTCATGGAACTTAGAGACTGCAGTTCTCTAATCAACCTGCCCCTGACACCAGCACCCCCCCCCCTCAAAAAAAAGCAAGAAGGTGAATTTGTTTTTTGACTTTAGAAAAATAATGGCTTGGAAATTAGTGGTCATTATTATCATACAAATCCTTTATGTGTTACTATCAAGCTCTCCTCTGTTTGAATGGAGGTATTCGCACATTACTTATCAATGCCTCTGTTAAAGTAACGGAATAAGCATGTTACCGTCATCAACACTAATTTCGAGCCCCACATTCCACCAAATAATCAGTGCCAGGGAATGAACTCCATGATTCAATATAATATACAGCTTTTGCTTTTATGGTAGCATTTGGACTTGTTTGATACAGCCTTGTAATTGTATTCCAGGTATCCATTCAATAGGAAACATTAGTGGCTTTGTTGCTGACTGGAAGGTTTTTTTCCTTTCTACAAATTACACATAATAACACAACGGTTGCAGCATATGCAATGTGATAGAATTCAATTTAAGACATATTGGATAGTAAGAGTCTATTTCCATTGGTGGAGGGGTCTATGACGAGGGGGCATAGTTTTAAGCTGGTTTGTTGAAGGTTTAGAGGGGATTTATGTAGAGGGTTGTGGGGATCTGGAACTCGTTGCCTGGAAGAGTGGTGGATGCAGAAACCCTCACCACTTTTAAGAGATGGTTGGATGGGCACTTAAAGTGCAGTAACCTGCATGGTTACGGACCTAGAGCTGGTAATTGGGATTAGACTGGATGACCTTTTGTTGGATGGAGCAAATATAATGGTAAGTACTGCAGGGAATAGAATATGGCCAGGGTGATCTCCTGGCCCTTAGAAGATGAGAAGGGGGATTTAATAATGGGAAATGTGGAAATGGCTGAGACCTTAAACAATTATTTTGCTTCGGTCTTCACAGTGGAAGACACAAAAACCATGCCAAAAATTGCTGGTCGCAGGAATGTGGGAAGGGAGAACCTTGAGACAATCACCATCACTAGGGGGGTAGTGCCGGACAAGCTAATGGGACTCAAGGTAGACAAGTCCCCTGGTCCTGATGAAATGCATCCCAGGGTATTAAAAGAGATGGCGGAAGTTACAGCAGATGCATTCGTTATAATCTACCAAAAGTCTCTGGACTCTGGGGAGGTACCAGCGGATTGGAAAACCGCTAATGTAACGCCTCTGTTTAAAAAAGGGGGCAGACAAAAGGCAGGTAACTATAGGCCGGTTAGTTTAACATCTGTAGTGGGGAAAATGCTTGAAACTATCATTAAGGAAGAAATAGCGGGACATCTAGATCGGAATAGTGCAATCAAGCAGACGCAGCATGGATTCATGAAGGGGAAATCATGTTTAACTAATTTACTGGAATTCTTTGAGGATATAATGAGCATGGTGGATAGAGGTGTACCGATGGATGTGGTGTATTTAGATTTCCAAAAGGCATTCGATAAGGTGCCACACAAAAGGTTACTGCAGAAGATGGAGGTACGCGGAGTCAGAGGAAATGTATTAGCATGGATAGAGAATTGGCTGGTGAACAGAAAGCAGAGAGTCGGGATAAATGGGTCCTTTTCGGGTTGGAAATCGGTGATTAGTGGTGTGCCACAGGGAGCGGTGCTGGGACCACAACTGTTTACAATATACATAGATGACCTGGAAGAGGGGACAGAGTGTAGTGTAACAAAATTTGCAGATGACACAAAGATTAGTGGGAAAGTGGGTTGTGTAAAGGACACAGAGGCTGCAAAGAGATTTGGATAGGTTAAGCGAATGGGCTAAGGTTTGGCAGATGGAATACAATGTCGGAAAGTGTGAGGTCATCCACCTTGGGAAAATAAACAGTAAAAGGGAATATTATTTGAATGGGGAGAAATTACAACATGCTGAGGTGCAGAGGGACCTGGGGGTCCTTGTGCATGAAACTCTTTTAGGTAGATTGCAGTTAGCAGAAGATGGTTTCGATCCATCGACCTCTGGGTTATGGGCCCAGCACGCTTCCGCTGCGCCACTGTGCTGCTGATTCCTTGTGCATGAATCCCAAAAAGTTAGTTTGCAGGTGCAGCAGGTAATCAGGAAGGCGAATGGAATGTTGGCCTTCATTGCGAGAGGGATGGAGTACAAAAGCAGGGAGGTCCTGCTGCAACTGTATAGGGTATTGGTAAGGCCGCACCTGGAGTACTGCGAGCAGTTTTGGTCACCTTACTTAAGGAAGAATATACTGGCTTTGGAGGGGGTACAGAGACGATTCACTAGGCTGATTCCGGAGATGAGGGGCTAACCTTATGATGATAGATTGAGTAGACTGGGTCTTTACTCGTTGGAGTTCAGAAGGATGAGGGGTGATCTTATAGAAACATTTAAAATCATGAAAGGGATGGACAAGATAGAGGCAGAGAGGTTGTTTCCACTGGTCGGGGAGACGAGAACTAGGGGGCACAGCCTCAAAATACGGGGGAGCCAATTTAAAACCGAGTTGAGAAGGAATTTCTTCTCCCAGAGGGTTGTGAATCTGTGGAATTCTCTGCCCAAGGAAGCAGTTGAGGCTAGCTCATTGAATGCATTCAGGTCACAGATAGATAGATTTTTAACTAATAAGGGAATTAAGGGTTACGGGGAGCGGGCGGGTAAGTGGAGCTGAGTCCACGGCCAGATCAGCCATGATCTTATTGAATGGCGGAGCAGGCTCGAGGGGCTAGATGGCCTACTTCTGTTCCTAATTCTTATGTTCTTATGTTCTTATGGACTAGTTTCGATCGCCTGGATGGGTCGGAGAGGAATTTTCCCAGATTTTTTCTCCCTAAATTGGCCTGGGTTTTTATCTGGTTTTTGCCTCTCCCAGGAGATCACATGGCTCCGATTGGGGTGGCGTGCAGAATGTTTTAGTATAAGGGGTGTCGCAGTTGTGGTGAGGCGGATTGGTTGGGCTGGGTGCTCTTTGCCTTTCCGTCATTGTTCATAGGTTTATATGTAACCTTTAGGGCTGCTGACCAAGGGCCGTGTGGTTCTTTGTCGGCCGGCGTGGACACGATGGGCCAGAATGGCCTCCTTCTGCGCTGTAAATTTCTATGTTTCTATAATTGAAGTTTTACCTGGAGCTATGAAACCATAGAATAAACAACATTTGTACAAATAAGATTTTGTATATTTCTTATTAGAATAAAATGAAGTGTGTCACCAGCTTCATCATAAAATGTGACAGCATCAAGTCCAGTACTATATTTCCTCCCTCAAAACAATGGGGGATAAAACTATCATTGCACCATTCCCAGTACTTCATACTTGCCTGTTAAAAACCTCTCGCCCATTTCTGTTCAATTTTACGAAAAAACACACGTGTGGCCATGTCACATCTGAGGGATGTAAAAATAATTTAAAAGACATGACTTATTTGCCAGATTTCACCAAAATTTAAATGACAAATGTTCACTCTGGAAATATAAAAGAACAATAAAATAAATTGATTTGTTTTAAAAATTCACAGAACATAGGAACAGGAGTAGGCCATTTATCTCTTGAGCCTGTTCCTCCATTCAGTGAGATCATGGCTGATCTGTGACCTAACTCTATGTACCTGCCTTTGCCCCATAATCCCTTAATACCTTTGGTTAACAAAAATCTAGCAATCTCAAATTTTAAATTACCAATTGATCTAGCATCAATTGCAGTTTGCAGAAGAGAGTTTCAAACGACTACCACCTTCCTTTGTATGTAGAAATGTTTCCTAATTTCACTCCTGAAAGGTCCACCTCTAAATTTTATACCCCCTAGTCCTAGACTCCACAACCAGCGGAAATAGTTTCTCTCTATCTACCCTATCTGTTCCCCTTGATATCTTGAAAACTTTGATCAAATTATCCCATAACCTTCTAAATTCCAGAGAATACAATCGTGGTTTGTGTAATCTCTCCTCGTAATTTAACCCCTGGAGTTCGTGTATCATTCTGGTAAACCTAAGCTGCATTCCCTCCAAGGCCAGTATATACTTCCTAAGGTGCGGTGCCCGGAACTGCTCACAGTTCTCCAAATGTAGTCTAACCAGGGTTTTGAATAGCTGTAGCATAACTTCTATCCCCTTGTACTCTAAAGGTCAGCATTCTATTAGCCTTTTTGATTATTTTCTTTACCTGTTAATGACATTTGATTGATCTATGTACCTGGACCGCAAGTCTCTTTGGACCTCCATTGTTTTTAGCTTTTCACCATTTAGAAAGTACCCTGTTCTATCTTTTTTTAGGTCCAAAGTGAATGGCCGCATATTTTCCTACATTGAAATCCATTTGTCATAGTTTTGCCCGTTAATATATATTTGTAATTTTATTCTTTCATCTACAATGTCGCCTATGGTTGTGTCATCGGCAAATTTAGATATGTGGGGTTAAAAATTGATTATAGCTCGGCTTGAGGCAGTTCCTCGAAATCGAGGAAGACTTGCTTTCTCTCTAAGGGCTCAAGTTTCCGATGCTGGCAAAAACGGCGCACCGCCGAGATTTACGTGACCTGCCTGGGATAAAAAGCGCGCCGGAATCTTACCGGGGAATTCTCCGGTCGTCCTGGAGCGTGGCATGGCGCAGCGGCGTCTCCCTGGGGCGGAGCAAGCCGATCGCAGACAGCAGGGAGGCGGGGCTAGGGATCAGCATTCTTCTGAGTGCCGGCAGCATTGCGCAGGCGCGTTGAAGCATGCGCGCCTGCGCAATGGCTCAGCAGGGCGTTTTTCCCCCAGTCTGTGTTTGTTTGGGTACGGGGGAGGGGTGGAGGAGCGTGGGAAGGGATGGAGGAGCATGGGTTGGGGGGCACTCAAAATGATCGAAGGGCCGGAGGAGAGAGCAGGGGTGCCTCCCCCCGCCGCCCCTCCGCGTTCAGCCCCCCACCCCTCACGTTCAGCCCCCCACCCCCGCGTTCAGCCCCCCCCACACACCCCCCCCCCACACACACACACACACACACACACACACACACACAGCCCCCATACCCCCCCCACACACACACACACACACACAGCCCCCATACCCCCCCCCACACACACACACACACACACACACACCATACCCCCCCCCACACACACATACACACACATACACACACACACACACACACACACACCCCATACACACAAACACACACACACACACACACAGCCCCCATACCCCCCCCCCCACACACACACACACACACACACACACACACACACACACCATACCCCCCCCCACACACACACACACACACACACACACACACACACACCCCATACACACAAACACACACACACACACACACACACACACACACATACATACACACACATACACACACCACCACCCCCCCCCCCACATTACCCCCCACCCTTCACTGTCAGATACAGTGAGAGACACTGACAGAGACACTAACAGAGACACCTTCCCTGCACATAAAGGTAGGACTTCTATTTTTTTATTTGTTATTGATTGGTTGCTTATTACTTTGGTCTTGGTGCTTTAGGTGCAGGGTTCCTTCTATTTTTTTATTAATTAATTGTTTATTACTTTTTGTGCTTCGTAAATGTACTGCTTTATTTTGTGCTTACTGCTTTAAATGTACTTTGCTTCTTTAATGTTGTTGTGAAGGTGTTTATGGAAAATCCTCTAACTTCCCTTCCCTACCTCCCCTGTTGTGATGTTGATGTGTCCTTTGTGTTTAATGCTTCCCACCCCTCCATCTCTGGCTGTGCCTGCACTAAACTTAACTCTCGGTAAGGTTTTTCAGAACTTACTAAAGTGGACACTTACTCCATTCTAAGTTAGTTTGGAGTAAGTTTTCGCTGCCGAAACTTGCAATACAGGCCTAAGTGTCTGGACACACACCCTTTTGAAAAAAAATACCTGAACTAAAATGAACCTAAACTAACTCAGTAGAACTGGAGCAAACTAAGTGCCGAGAATTGCGATTTCTAAGATACTCCAAACTAAATTAGTTGCTCCAAGAAAATTGCAGCAACTCCACCCGAAACTTGGGCCATAAGAGTGAGTTCTCAAGTGACTGTACAGTCCAATGCAGGAATTATAGTCTCTGTAACAGGTGGGGCAGACAGTGGTTGAAGGAAGGGGTGGGTGTGGAGCCTGGTTTGCCGCACCCTCCTTCCACAGTCTGCTTGATTTCTGCATGCTCTCGGCGACGGGACTCGAGGTGCTCAGCGCCCTCCCGGATGCTCTTCCTCCACTTTGGGCGGTCTTGGGCCAGGGATTCCCAGGGGATGTTGCATTTTATCAAGGAGGCTTTGAGGGTGTCCTTGAAATGTTTCCACTGCCCACCTGGGGCTCGCTTACCGTCGCTAACTTTAGCGTGGGCGATGTTTTACCGCCTCCAACCGGGATATTGATTTTTAGCACCCTAAGAGGGGAATGGAGCGCTAAAGGGAAGCGTTTCCCATTTCTCTTACGGCGCTAAAGTTCAATCGCGGGGCGCTAGTGCGGGAGCGTTAATGAAGTTGTGGCGCTAGGAAACCGGCATCCAAGTGCCGAAAGGTGAGGTCAGCTGGACCACCTGAAGAGTACAAATAAATGCAAGGGAGGTCATTTGAACACTGTTAAACATCGAACAAACTTAAACAAATGTAAATAAAGTGAATGTAAATGAAAAAAATCTCCTTTTTAACCACACACCTGCTGATCCATTTCATTATCGCCCCGGGAGGTTCAGGAATGCCTGCTTTCTCTGTTGCGATTAGCGTCAGGCACTAAGGCAGGTGAACCCATTGAAGTTCACGACCGTGGTGCTAACGGGACGAAGTGGGTGGCAGTAGAGTGTGCAGCGCTAACTACCAGCACTGCCGGTAAACCTCCACTGTAGTTCCTGGGAGGCACTGACAGCATGGCGCTCTGGCAGCAGGCGCTTAGCGTCCCGTTAGTGCCCCTCTCGGGCGCTAACTGGTGGCGCTGATCCAATGAATTTTTCGCCTGTGGTTTTCTATCCCATCATCTAAGCAGTTAATAAATACGGTGAATAGTTGAGGCCCCAACACCGATCCCTGCAGGACGCCACTAGTCACATCCTGCCAATTAGAGTACCTACCCATTATCCCTACTTTCTGTCTTAAGCCTCTCAGCCAATTTCCTAACCAGATCAATAATTTGCCTTCAATTCCATGGGCTTCAGCCTTAGTTAACAATCTCTTATGAAGGACTTTATCAAATGCCTTCCAGAAGTCCATATAAATATCATCATCATCATAGGTAGTCCCTCGGAATCGAGGAAGACTTGCTTCCACTCTTAGCATGAGTTCTTAGGTGACTGTACAGTCCAACACGAGAACCACAGTCTCTGTCACAGTTGGGACAGACAGTGGTTGAAGGAAAGGGTGGGTAGGCCATATAAATAACATCCATAGACATTCCCCCTGTCCACTACTTTAGTCACCTCTTCCAAAAATTCAATCAGGTTCATTAGGCATGACCTACCTTTTCCAAATCCATGCTGCCTCTCTCTGATCAGCTGAAAAGTATCAAGGTGTTCAGTCACCCTATCCTTAATTATAGACTCCAGTAATTTCCCAACAACAATTAGTCTATAATCCACTGGTTCCCCTCGCTCACCATTCTTAAATGACGGAGTAATATGCGCAATTTTCGAATCTAAAGGAACGGTTCCTGAATCAAGGTAACCTTGGAAGATGATAGTTGGGGCATCTGCAATGTGCTCACCTTCTTCCTTTTAAACTCTGGGATGGAAACTGTTATGTATGGAGAAAGAGTCAGACTGAACACTGTGAGCTCAAAGTACAGTGTGACCGTAGCCTTTTATTGCAGGTCTCCAGAGTGCCACTCCAACCTGTGAGGCCTCCTTAAATACCTGTGCTCCCAAGGGATTATGGAATCCCCCTTGGGACTCCAGGGGATGAACCCTCTGTTGGCTGTACAGAGTAAATAACAACGTTCCCTGCTTTCCCCCCCCCCCTCCCCTTCTGACCCCCAAGTCAGTAGTGTAACTATTTATAATGTGAGTCGATCTGGGGTCCTTCTTGCCCTGGTTGATTGTCTTGGTGTGAAAGCTGATATTGTTGAATCATTTGTTGGGCCCTCGGACTGCTGTGCAGCTGGCCTTGCTGGGCTGCCTGGTGTGTTGGGTCATGCTGGGCTGCTGTGGATGATGGGATCTGCTTCGTGGTCAACCCTGGTGCCAGTTGTCACTTGCCACTGGTGTGTATGTTGGGGGATCTAAAAAGGTAGGGTCCAAGGTGGATTGCTCAGGATAGTCCGTGAATCTGAGTTTGATTTGGTCCAAGTGTTTCCGGTGAATGAGTCCATTTGAAAGTTTGACCCGAAACACCCTGCTCCCCTTTTTCGCCACAACAGTGCCGGGAAGCCCAGATCGACTCACATTGTAAATAGTTACACTATTGACTTGGGGGTCGGAAGGGGGGTGGGTGGCAGAAGCGGGGAGCGTTGTTATTTACTCTGTACAGCCAACAGAGGGTTCATCCCCTGGAGTCCCAAGATTGATTTCAATCTCGCGAGACACATTTGCGCTATCATGGTATGCACTTTGTTGAAGCCATCTGCTCTCTACCTGTTCATGTAGATCAGGGTGAACTAATGAGAGCCTTGTCTTAAGTGCTCTTTTCATGAGCAGTTCAGCAGGTGGGATCCCAGTAAGTGAATGGGGTCTCGTGCGGTAGCTAAGCAGGACTCGGGATAGGAGAGTCTGCAGTGAGCCTTCCGTTACCCTCTTCAAGCCCTGCTTGATGGTTTGCATTGCTCTCTCTGCCTGACCATTGGACGCTGGTTTAAACGGGGCAGATGTGACATGTTTAATCCCGTTACGGGTCATAAATTCTTTGAACTCAGCAGTGGTAAGACATGGCCCGTTGTCGCTCACCAGGACATCGGATAGGCCGTGTGTGGCAAACATGGCTGCAGGCTTTCAATAGTGGCAGCGGCCGTGCTAGCCGACATTATCTCACATTCAATCCACTTGGGTACGCATCTACAACCACAAGGAACATTTTGCCCAAGAACGTGCCTGCATTATCGACGTGTACCTTAGACCGCGGTTTGGAGGGCCAAGACCATAAACTTAGCGGCGCCTCCCTGGGTACATTGCTTGACTGCAAGCATGTATTACATCTGTAAACGCAGGACTCTTCAGTCCGCATCGATACCGGGCCACCACACGTGGGATCTGGCGATTGCTTTCATCATTACAATGCCTGGGTGGGTACTGTGGAGGTCATTGATGAAGGTGTCTCTGCCCTTCTTGGGAACCACTACTTGATTGCCCCACAGAAAGCAGTCTGCCTGTATAGACATTTCATCTTTGCGCCGTTGGAACGGCTTTATCTCTTCTTGCATTTCCACTGGGATACTGGACCAGCTCCCGTGAAGCACACAGTTTTTGACTAAGGACAATAAGGGGTCCTGGCTTGTCCAGGTTTTGATCTGCCGGGCAGTGACGGATGATTGCTCACTCAAATGCTTCTATAACCATGGTTAAATCTGCGGGCTGCGCCATTTCCACCCCTGTGGTGAGCAATGGCAGCCTAATGAGAGCATCGACGCAGTTTTCTGTGCCTGGCCTGTGGCGGATGGCATAGTTGTATGCGGACAACGTGAGTGCTCATTTCTGGATGCGGGCCGATGCGTTGGTATTTATCCCTTTACTCTCGGAAAACAGGGATATGAGTGGCTTATGGTCAGTTTCCAATTAGAATTTTAGCCCAAAGAGGTATTGATGCATTTTCTTTACCCCATAAACACACGCTGACGCTTCTTTCTCAATCGTGCTGTCGGCTCTCTCAGCCTTAAACAGACTCCTGGATGTATAAGCAATTGGTTGCAGTTTCCCGAAATCATTAGCTTGTTGCAATACACACCCGACGTCATATGACGAAGCATCACATGCTAGTACCAAACGCTTACATGGATCATACAACACAAGCAATTTGTTTGAGCATAACAATTTTCTCGCTTTTACAAAGGCATTTTCTTGGCTTTTGCCCCAAACCCATTTGTCCCCTTTACATAGTAAGACATGCAGTGGTTCTAACAGTGCTGAGACCCGGTAAGAAGTTACCAAAGTAGCTCAGGAGTCCTAGAAACGATCGCAGCTCCGTCACGTTCTGTGGCTTCGGTGCGTTCTCGATTGCCTCCGTCTTCGAATCGGTGGGCCTAATATAAACATAGAAACATAGAAAATAGGTGCAGGAGTAGGCCATTCGGCCCTTCGAGCCTGCACCACCATTCAATATCATGGCTGATCATACCCCATTCCTGCTTTCTCTCCATGCCCCTTGATCACTTTAGCTGTAAGGGCCACATCTAACTCCGCCACGATCCTCCTCCCCAAGAACTCCACTTCAGGCGCCAGGAAAACGCACTTGGAAGTGTTTTAACCCGAGCCCCACGTGGTTGAGTTGACTAAGAACCTCCTCCAGGTTCTGTAGGTGCTCGACTGTGTTCCGACCTGTGACCAAGATGTCGCCCTGGAAGACCATGGTGTGTGGGACCGACTTCAGGAAACTTTCCATGTTTCTCTGGAATATCGCCGTCACTGATCGGATTCCAAACGGGCATCTGTTATAAATAAAAAGACCTTTGTGCGTGTTGATGCACGTGAGGACCTTCGATGATTCCTCCAGTTCCTGCGTCATGTAGGCTGAAGTCAGACCCAGCTTCGTGAACGTCTTTCCTCCCGCCAGCGTTGCAAAGTGGTCGTCAGCCTTTGGTAGTGGGTATTGGTCCTATAGGGAGAAACGATTGATAGTTACTTTGTAATCACCACAGAGTCTGACAGTGCCATCTCCCCTGAGGACTAGGACAATAGGACTGGCCAACTCGCTGTACTCGATCGGTGAAATAATGCCCTCTCTTTGCAGCCGGTCTAGCTCGATCTCTACCCTTTCTCTCATCATGTACGGTACTGCTCTCACCTTGTGATGGATGGGTGGCGCCCTCGGAATTAGGTGGATCTGCACTTTTGATCCTTGGAATTTCCTGATGCCTAGTTCAAACAGCGAAGGAAATTTGTTTAAGACCTGGGCACACAAAGGGTCGTCAGCGGGCGATCGCGCTCGGACGTCGTCCCAGTTCCAGCGTATCTTTCCCAGCCAGCTCCTGCCGAGCAGTGTGGGACCATCGCCCGGTACCACTCGGAGTGGTAGCTTGTGCACCGCTCCATCGTAGGAGACCTTTACGGTAGCACTGCCGATTACAGGAATCAGTTCTTCAGTGTAAGTTCTTAGTTTCGTGCGAACTGGAGTTAAGTCTGGCCTTGAGGCCTTGTTGCACCACAACCTTTCAAAAGTCTTTTTGCCCATGATGGACTGGCTTGCGCCCGTGTCCAGTTCCATTGACACCGGGAGTCCATTTAGTTCAACATTCAGCATTATCGGGGGACAATTCGTGGTGAATGTGTGCATCCCATGTACCTCTGCCTCCTCTCTCTGAGGCTTTGGTTCGTCGTGATCTTCCCTGGATCTGTCCTCTCTGCAACATGATGGTTTGCAGGTTTAACAGGCTTTGCAGCTCGCCTGCACACTCGTTGGAGGTGTCTCATTGTTCCATAGCCCTTGCAAATGTACTCTTTGAATCGGCATGAATGGAAACGATGATCACCCCCACAACGCCAACAAGGTGTTAATGGCCTTGCATTCATCACCCTTGATGGTGGACTCTGAGTCATCTGCGGACGTGCAGCTGCAGGTATGTGTGACCTGCCCTGTACTTTACGATTCGAAAACAACATCACTTTGTTCACAGTCCTTGTAGCAGCACTTGTGTGCTGAGAGATTTGCTTCTTATTGTCACTGGTGGCAATGAACTCCTGGGCTATCGTTATGGCCTTACTCAAGGTTGGGGTCTCTACAGTCAAAAGTTTGTGAAGTATGGTTTCGTGGCCAATGCCAAGTACGAAAAAGTCTCTGAGCATGTGCTCCAAATGTCCTTCAAATTCGCAATGTCCTGCAAGGCGTCTTAGCTCGGCGACATAACTCGCCACTTCCTGGTCTTCAGACCTTTTGTAGGTGTCGAACCGGTACCTCGCTATCAGAACGCTTTCCTTCGGGTTCAAATGCTCTCGGACCAGTGTGCACAAATTATCATACGATTTCATTGTGGGTTTCGCTGGAGTAAGCAGATTCTTCATGAGGCCATATATTGATGCACTACAGCTGGTGAGGAGGCTCGCCCTTCGTTTGGCAGCATTCTCTTCCCCATCTAGCTCATTGGCCACGAAGTATTGGTCGAGTCGCTCCACAAATGTTTCCCAATCATCTCCCTCTGAGAATTTCTCCAGGATGCCCACTGTTCTCTGCATCTTTGGGTTCGCTATCTGTATCTCGTCGCCAGTTATGTATGGCGAACGAGTCAGACTGAACACTGTGAGCTCAAAGTAAAGTGTGACCTTAGTCTTTTATTGCAGGTCTCCAGAGGCCTCCTTAAAGACCTGTGCTCCCAAGTGATTATGGGATCCCTTGTGACTTCAGAGGATGAGCCCTCTGGTGGCTGTACGGAGTAAATACAAGTTTACATATATAACAGAAACCATCTGGTCCTGGCTTTTGTCACTGTTTAGTGCCATTATTTTCTTCATTACTGTTATTTTGCTTACTTTAATTTTGTTGATTCCCTGTCTCTGATCCAATGTCATTTACCTTGGGATTTCCAACATGCATTACTCCTAAGAATAAGGGGTAAGCCATTTAGGACCGAGATGAGGAGAAACTTCTTCACTGAGAGAGTGGTTAACCTGTGGAATTCTCTACCGCCGAAAGTTGTTGAGGCCAGTTCGTTAGATATATTCAAAAGGGATCAAGGGGTATGGAGAGAAAGCAGGAAAGGGGTACTGAGGTTGAATGATCAGCCATGATCTTATTGAATGGCGGTGCAGGCTCGAGGGGCCGAATGGCCTGCTCCTGCATCTAATTTCTATGTTTCTATGCTATCTTCTTCCTCTACTGTAAATACCGACGCAAAGTAATTATTCAACAAGCCTGCCATTTCCTTATTATCATTGACAATATCACTGTTATCAGTTTTCAAGGAGCCAACATTGCTCCTGACCAGCGTCTTTTTTTCCTAATATAACAGTAACATTTTTTGTGTTGATTTTGATATCCCTTGCAAGTTTCTTTTCATACTCCCTTTTTGTAGCTCTTATTATCAGTCTTGTCAGCTTTTGCTGTTCTTTGTGTCTTTCCCATTTGCTCGGCTATTCTTTTCATTTTTGTGTGCTTTTTGTTTTTGTTTTATGTAGCCTCTTACCTCGTTAGTCATCCATGCCTGGTTATTTTTTGGCAAGTAGAGCTCTTGCCCCTTCGTGGTACAAACTGGTTCTGTATCACATGAAATTCGTTTTTGAACACCTACCATTGACCTTCTGTCATTTTATCCATTAACAGACTTGCCCAGTTTACTGTGGACAGTCTCCATCTCATTGCATTGAAGTCAGCCTTGTCTAAATCTAGAAACTTTGTAGCTGTTTCATGTGTCTCCTTTTCAAACACTATAGGGCCCAAGTTTCCCCAGGAGTTGCTCCTTTTTTTTGGAGCAACTTGATTGTTCAGGACTATCTTTTTAGTTGCAATTCTGGCCATTTAATTTGTGCCAGTGTCAGTGAGTTAGTTAGGATTTTTTTTAGTTCAGTTTTTTTTTCAAAAGGGGGCGTTCCCAGCCACTTACCCCTGTTTTAAGCGTTTGGTCAGCAAATAGTTGCTCCAAACTAACTTAGGCCAGCGTATGTTGCCACTTCTGTCCACACAGAAAAACCTTACCTAGAGTTAAGGAATCGGCGCAAGGAACTACATTTAAAGCACCACCAAGCACCAAACAAAGCTCAAAAAGTAATAAGCAATTAATTAACACATAAACTAGAAGGAACCCTGCACCTAAAGCACCAAGACTAAAGTAATAAGCAATCAATCAATAACAAATTAAAAAATAGAAGGGTCCCTGCACCTAAAGCACCAAAATCAATCAGTAAATAACAAATAAAAAAAGTCCTACCTTAGGGAACGCAGCGGGCCGCCGATGAGGGAGCCCATTCGGCCAGGGCCCTCCCACACAGCTACAGCGCGCGTTTGCAGAAACGGCCTGCCAGGAGTTACTGCACATGCGTGCAGACTCTAGCACGCATGTGCAGAGATCCCAGCACTATTCAGCGCCGGGACCTGGCTCCACCCCCAATCCATTGGACCACGCTGCGCCACGACCAAAGAGAGACTGTTGAGCGGCCAGAATACCGATGTCTTTTTTCGGCGCACTTGGAAAACAAAAACGGCGCACCTCGAGTGAGGGCACCAGAAAAACACGTTAGGGAAACTCTAGCCCTTAGTTATGATCGCTATTCGATAAATTGTCACGCACCGTTGTGTTGTTAACTAAAGCTGGCTCATTACTTTTTGCTAAATCTAATTTGACATGCCTCCTTGTTGTTTCTAGGACATATTGTTGAAGAAAACTATCCTGGACACACTCAAGAAATTCACTACCTTTCTGACATGTACTAGTCTACTTCTTCCAATCTATATGAAAGTTAAAACCCACCATTAACACCATTCTGCCTTTGCTACATGCTTGCTAATTTCTGCATATTTACAATTTAACATTTCACAGCCCAGAAGACCGAAACATAACTCTCACTACAGTCTTGGATCTTTTCCTATTTCTTAATTCTACCCATAAAGTCTCCACTGCCTGCTTACCTATCATTGTATCCTGTCTTATCATTGAATTGATTTCATCCTTAATTACTCAGGCTGCTCTTCCCCTCTGCCATTTTCCCTACCTTATTTTAATTACATTAGGACGTTTTACTACGTTAAAGGCGCGATATAAATGCAAGTTATTATCATCTTTCCTGTCGACCTTATAACCTGACCGTCTTGCCATGTCACAGTAAGGGTTACCATGTCAACCCGCATTTGTTTCTGATTCTTTGCATTCTTAGTGATGAAGATACAGATGTAAATTCTTTGGTGAAATCTTGGCTCCGAAACCAGGCAGATGAATGCCGGAGCAATCTTGAAAACTGGATAGGAGACTACTTTGAGAAGTGTTTGAACTGGGTTTTTAAGCAGGTGAGTGATGGTTATAAATCCTCTTGTGCAAGACAGATGAGCTGCAGAATAAATATTTTTAGGTAATAATGATTTTGTGAAGTGTAACTAATTTTTCATTTCCATTATCGGATTCCTACACTTGAGTACCATTAAAGTGAATTGTTGAGCAGATACTGTAAGCCTCCCCATAGTGTGAGGAAATAATTGCTGTTCAAATATTCTAGGGTTAATCGTGCCAGCCATCTGGTGAATGGATTAGTAAGGGTTAGTGGCAGGCCACCTGTCAAACCTTGTGACCAGAGAAGGGAATGTCTACGATATCGAAACTTTTCCTTTTTTTTAATTGTGTGGAATGAAAAATTGTAATATCTAGATTAATAATGGTGGCCAAGTTGTGGAGCATGCAGCAGATCACCACGAAATAGGACACCTCCTCAGTCGAGTACTGGAGGGCTTCTCCCGAGCGGTCAAGGCAGCGGAACCATTGCTTGACCACCCCAATGGTCTGCTCGATGATGCTCCTGGTGGCAGCATGGCTCTCATTATTTGAGTGTTGGGGAGGAATGTTGGGGTTGCGGAGGGGAGTTAGGTGGAAAGCGGATAGCCCTTGTCTCCGACCAGCCCACTGCGAGCTTGATGTGGTGGCTGGAAGAGTGCTGGCACACTGGTCTGGCATAGGATGAAGGCATTGTGGCTGATGCCAGGATAGCGGGCATTAACATTGAGGATTCGCTGCCTGTTCGCTGCACATTAAGGATTGTTACGCGGTGCTTGCAAAGCCACGTTGGTGCTATCAGTGGCGCTCTGCACCATGGGAAATCCCACTCTCCTGGAAAAGCCACATGCACGCTCATTCTGCTCTCTGGTGATGGGGAAGTTGTTAGCTATGTCTCTCGTTGCAGATGGGAAGGATCAGCTGATGAAGAAATTGAGGGTGATGGTGACCTTAACTGCCACGAGAGAGCCGTGATCGTCCTGATCTGAGGCTGGAGGTCTGGTTCTGTGACCACCTCCTTGCTAAAGCGGAGCCTTCTTATACACTGCTCCTTGCTTAATTAGATGTAGGAGACGTGCTCTCGGAATACCTTCGGAGGGTAAGGCCTCCTGTTGAGAGCCCTGAAGGCCCTCCTCCGCCTCCCACTGGCCACATATTCCAGTCTTTCTCGCTGCCTCCACTCCCTCCGCTGTCGATCTTGGAGGGCGAGGTCGACTGCCAGTATAGCCCCCATTAATGTAACCAAGTGTAGCAGTTTGATTTTTTTAAAGAATAAATGTAGCTACTTGCCACAGCATTCCTGATACTAAATAACCTTGAAATCACGGGATGAGACTGTTGCACTATGTGAAACTGACAGGAAAGCACTGAAACTCCACTAACCAACACCTGCGACTCATTACTGATGATCCCTTTAAATAATCTTCCATGAGCCAGCTTCCTGGTGTTTCACGCCAGGTCTTCCTGTCGCTGTTTCCTTCAGGTGCTAAAGTCGGTAGTGACGATCAAGTTCGCAGATCGTGCAGTCAGTGAGCATTGCACACTCACTAACACCATGCTCCCCCTGGCGTTGAGGCTCCCGGCGATAACTGTTAGTGGCAGTGCTGCAGGGTCGGGATTTGGCATGCGGCAATGGATTCGCTCCGCCCCAGCAATCATACTCTAGCGTCCCGTTAGCGCCATCTGCTGGCGCTAACAGGGGGTACTAAGGTACCGAATTTCCCCCCCATAGTTTTCCTCATGTCTCCTGTTGCTGTGACATTCTTAAAGCATCTATTATATTTGTAAAATAACACCAAGGTCAATGGAAACCTGGAAAAGTTTTGTAAATTCTGTAGCCTTTTTGTGGAATAGTCAAATATCTATTTGTCATCAATAAAGCTTACCTGAATCAGTGAATTCAACACTAGGCTAATAAATACAGAGTAAATATTAGGATTTAAATTATGAGACTCTTAACTTGTTATTATTTGTTTTGAAAAATTATTTATTTTCTTTTCAGAATGACTTTGTGGTGGAAACTAGTCTAGTTGGAACTGTTTTGAATGGTTTGTCTCATCTTCATGGTTGTTCGGATCGAGGGCAGTTCATAGTTAGTCTGATTCGAGGTCTTGGTGGTAATCTTAACATGAAATCGCGACAAGAATTTTCAAAAGAGGTATGTAACTAGCTTTTAAATGTATGTTGTACAGAAGTTTAGAAAACATTGAAATACATAGTACTATGATTTCACAAAAATAATCTTCAGCTTCATACAATATGCTTGTGAAGTAAATCCTGGATATACCTCGTGAGAATATATTACTTAGTTCAGTATCCCCCACTATTATCTTTCTTTATACTTACAGCCTCCTTTCTAATCAACTGGTTCCTCTCACATTCACAAAGTACTAGCAAACAAAATGATTAAGGGAATGTAGCCACATGGATAGAGAAATGGTTGGAGCAAATTATGTAATAGGTTGAGGTAAAAGAAAGATTGAAAATATTTGGTGATTGTTGTTTCACATATTGAGGCTGTTCTTACTTATTTTATACATAAATTATATGGATTAAGAGAACATCATCAAAATTTGATACCAAATTGGGGAGTGTAAAGTGTAACTTAAGATTCCAGATAGGTGGCAGACATTGAAAAATGTGAAATATATTATGGAAGTACGAATAGTGAAAGTAATTACACCTTAAATGGTAAGATTTTAAATGGATTAATGAAGCAAAGGGATCTTGATCTGAAGGTAATTAAAGCTGGCAACACAAGTAGATCAGGCCAGAAGGTGGATGTAGTGAAACTGTTTCCACTTGCAGGTGTGTTAAAACAAGGAGCATAAATGTAAAATAGCCACAAAGTCAAATAAAGAATTTGGGAGGAATTTCTTTACACAGAGAGTGGTGAGAATGTGGAACACGTTGTCACATGGAGTGATTGAAGCAGATAGTATCGACACATTTAAGGGGAGGCTTGATGCATACATGAGAAAGAAGGGATAGACGGATATGGAGGCAAGATGGGAAGAGATAATTAGAGGAGGCACATTGTGGCGTATAAACACTGACATAGACTAATTGGGCCGACTAGCCTCTCTCTGTGCTGCAGATTCTATGTAAAAAAGAGAATCCAAAAAATGCTGAATATAGTCAGCAGCTCAGTCAGTATCTGTGGAGAAAACAAATAAGTTAACATTTCAGGTATAGATGCTACATCAGAACTGGAAAAGAAATTACAGAATGATCTACACCTGAAATGTTCCAAAGATGCTGACTGAGCTACTGAGTGTTTTTCAGTTTTTTTGTTCAACATCTGCTATAGTTAGTAACATTGCAATTACTAGGATTAGATTTAGTAATTCATGGAAAGAAAAACATTGGCTTGGACTTAATATAATGAATGGCTTGTTTCTGTGCTGTACCATCTATAATTCTTAGAATATTAAAACATTTGTTTAGATATATCCAGAGGGTTAATTTTGTGAAATCTACAATGATGTGAAGATTACTATTTTAGGATGGACTTATTATTTCTACATTATAGAAATAGGTTTTTTAAAAAGTATGTGAACTGACAGTTTTGTAATGTTGTGATAACTGATGTGCTGACATAGCAGCTTTCTTGTGCTATACAGTATCTAGTTTTCATGTGCTGAAATGCAACACAATAAATAAATTGTTGCAGTACACCTTGCCAATCAAGATCATTGTGCTATAAAATCAAAAGACAGTGTACAGCGAGATACCTGGAGCTCCTGATGATTCAAAGATATTTTGCGTGCTTATAAAAAATTGAATTATCCAAAAATTTGAATTAAGCAAAGTAAGTGACACAGTGAATTGAGAATTTAGTGTTAAACTTTCAAATTATCAGATTATTTTAATTAAACAACTTTGAATTAAGAATTAATTGTATTCTTGGGCAGTTAGGATTCCGTTTCCATTGCCACTCTGAGATGCACATATTAAGTATTGGATTCAAATTTTCAAGAAAATTTTTCCTATTTTATATCTTCAACTATGTTGTTGCCCTTTTGACATAGAAATTGTGAAATGACAGGGGAAAGAAGTATGTTTAAAGTTATGAAAATGCACTTAAAAATGTCTTTGGGTCAGTCACTATTCAAATAAATTCCTAGGCTAATGTTTTTTTTCATATCAGCAATCAAGTGATTCATTGTTAATATAATTTATGAATGCTATGATATTCATATCTTTAATGAAAACTGAAGTGTTGAAAAGATGTTAACTTGCTATACAAGTGTTCTAATGAGTTCAAAAAATATAATTTAAATTTTAACTCAGGTTTTAAACTGGGCAAGAGAATCACCACCAGATCCACGGCAGCCTCTAGACACATATTATGACCAACCGAGTGGGCGGCTCATGGCATATCAGATGGAGAAACCAGAGAATCTGGTTGCTGATGATTTCAGTCGTCCTCAAAAGCTTCCGGTCATCCGAACTCCTGACATGCAAAGAGACCTAGATTATTTTAAACCTTGGTTAAGCTCCAACAACAAACATCCATTTATACTAGTAGGACCTGAAGGATGTGGAAAAGGGTAAGATTTTGTAGGGGGAACTCGTGTATCTTGAATGCTTGTTAATTTTTTGATGGTTTGAAAATAACTGTAGTGCTGTAGGGTAAATTCTTCTGTGATTGAAATAAAGCATATTGATAATGCAGAGTAGAGGAACTTTCCTCAGCATTTTACCTGACGGTGCTGTTGTTTGCTGCAAAAAGTGGAAAAGTCTTCCATTTTACAGCATTGTCATTCTTACCATGAGGAATGCAAAAATTCACAAATATATCAACAAGGTGCATAGTTTGATCCAAGATTAGTGCTGAGTTAGCGGATCTCAACTGGAAGTGCTATATTTAGTTTCAATAATGTCTCTAGGCTACAGAGGGGGAAAAAAAATCAGCCAGGGTTTTCACTCTTAAGTTTTGTCCAGTAGCTGCAGCTGGAAAGTGTGCACGTGTGAGCATTGGGTGAGGATAGTATCATATTTGTTTGTGATAGCCTGCCAAAACAGTAGCCCGGAGACACAAATGAAAAATGGCAACTTGGGAAAGGCACTCGAGCAGTTGGTGACCACAGAAATGTACCGCAGCATAAGTTCAGGAGAGGAGAGGAAAAAATTGGATGGCAAAATCAATGAAAATCATCCAAAACACGAAAATATTAACTGAGGTCAGGTGAGCATTTTCTTGCAAGGTCTCAAATTAAGTTCCAGCTTTTTACCTTCACTCTGTTTTAGACATCATGGGGCCGAAATTCACCCCTGCTACAAACGGGTCGCACCTACCTTTTTTCCTGTGTTTTCACTGCTGCGGTGGCCTCTTGCGCGAAATTCAGCTCTTTGTCTTTTTTTTTCGAGCGGGGTGGAAGTTGGTCATAATGGGGGTGGAAGTGGAGCGGAGAACAGAAGATCAGTCAAAAGAGGGGCCGGGCGGAGTGTCCGGCGCTGTCAGTCATCACACTGGCGCTGATGAAGTCATCACGTTGGCGCATCACCGCATGTCTCCCCTTCACTTAAAGGGGAGAGCCGCTGCAAGCTCTACGATTATTTTAGTTAGGTCCACTGGGCCACCAGGGAGGGTTTCGACTGGGCCAGCGGCCTGGCACCCAAAAGGGGTGCCAAGCTGTCTGTTGGCAGCCCGGCCAAACCTGGGGGCATAATTGTCGGGCTGACCTGGCAATTGGCGATATGCACTCAGGAGGGTTAGGCAACAGCGGGGCTGAAGTGGGGACCGCCAGAAAAACCACCAAGGAGAATTTCGTGAGCAGCGGCCATTCGACAAAAAAATCGGCGGCCATTCGACACCTCTGTGTGGCCAGTAACAGGCCTTTTCGGGAGGCAGAATTTCGACCCCCATAACTTGTATTTGAAAATAAAGTTTATTTCACAGACACCATATTGCAGACATCACAGGAAAGGGTGGGGCTCCAGAACAATTTTTGGGAAATAACGTTCTATGCAAATGGTATTGTTTTTGACTAGTACTGATGGTAGGGGTTGACGTTTACTGATGTTTTGTTTATTTTATTTTGAAACAAAATTAGTGGTAGCCAAAAGTTGAAAAGCACCAGTTTCATTTTTAAACAATGATTTTGTAGAAAACATTGCACATGTAGCCTTGAATTAATAGTGCATTATTGTAATGTAGAAACATAGAAACATAGAAAATAGGTGCAGGAGTAGGCCATTTGGCCCTTCGAGCCTGCACCATCATTCAATAAGATCATGGCTGATCATTCACCTCAGTACTCCTTTCCTGCTTTCTCTCCATACCCCTTGATCCCTTTAGCCGTAAGGCCCATATCTAACTCCCTCTTGAATATATCCAATGAACTGGCATCAACAATTCTCTGCGGTAGGGAATTCCACAGGTTAACAACTCTTGAGTGAAGAAGTTTCTCCTCATCTCAGTCCTAAATGGCTTACCACTTATCCTTAGACTGTGACCCCTGGTTCTAGACTTCCCGAACATCGGGAACATTCTTCCTGCATCTAACCTGTCCAGTCCTGTCAGAATTTTCTATGTTTCTGTGAGATCCTCTCTCATTCTTCCAAACTCCAATAAATAAAGGCCCAATCGATCCAGTCTCTCCTCATATGTCAGTCCAGCCTCCTGGGAATCAGTTTGGTGAACCTTCGCTGCACTCCCTCAATAGCAAGAATGTCCTTCCTCAGATTAGGAGACCAAAACTGAACACAATATTCCAGGTGAGGCCTCAGCAAGGCCCTGTACAACTGCAGTAAGACCTCCCTGCTCCTATACTCAAATACCCTAGCTATGAAGGCCAACATACCATTTGCCTTCTTCAGCGCCTGCTGTACCTGCATGCCAACTTTCAGTGACTGATGTACCATGACACCCAGGTCTCGTTGCACCTTTTCCTAATCTGCCGCCATTCAGATAATATTCTGCCTTTGTGTTTTTGCCACCAAAATGGATAACCTCACATTTATCCACATTGGGCAAATGCATGGCAGATGCAGTATATTCACCTAACCTGTCCACTTCACTCTTAGCGTCCTCCTCACAGCTCTCACTGCCACCCAGTTTAGTGTCATCTGCAAACTTGGAGATATTACACTCAATTCCTTCATCCAAATCATTATTGTATATTGTAAATAGCTGGGGTCCCAGCACTGAGCCCTGTGGCACCCCACTAGTCACTGCCTGCCATTTTGAAAAGGACCCGTTTATCCCGACTCTCTGCTTCCTGTCTATCCACACCAGTACATTACCCCCAATACCATGTGCTTTAATTTTGCACACCAATCTCTTGTGTGGAACCATGTCAAAAGCCTTTTGAAAGTCCAAATACACCACATCCACTGGTTCTCCCTTGTCCACTCTGCTAGTTACATCTTCAAAAAATTCCAGAAGATTTGTCAAGCATGATTTCCTTTTCATAAGTCCATGCTGACTTGGACCGATCCAAATGTGCTGTTATTTCATCTTTAATAATTGATTCCAACATTTTCCCCACTACTGATGTCAGGCTAACCGGTCTATAATTACCCGTTTTCTCTCTCCCTCCTTTCTTAAAAAGTGCTTTACATTAGCTACCCTCCAGTCCACAGGAACTGATCCAGAGTCGATAGACTGTTGGAAAATGATCACCAATGCATCCACTATTTCTAGGGCCACTTCCCTAAGTGCTCTGGGCTGCAGATTATCAGGCCCCGGGTATTTATCGGCCTTCAATCCCATCAATTTCCCTAACACAATTACCCTCCTAATAAGGATATCCTTCAGTTCCTCCTTCTCACTAGACCCACGGTCTCCTACTACCTCCGGAAGGTTATTTGTGTCTTCCTTTGTGAAGACAGAATCAAAGTATTTGTTCAACTGGTCTGCCATTTCTTTGTTCCCCATTATAAATTCACCTGAATCTGACTGCAAGGGACCTACGTTTGTCTTCACTAATCTTTTTCTCTTCACATATCTATAGAAGCTTTTGCAGTCAGTTTTTATGTTCCCAGCAAGCTTTCGCTCATATTCTATTTTCCCCTTCCTAATTAAACCCTTTGTCCTCCTCTGCTGAATTCTAAATTTCTCCCAGTCCTCAGGGTTGCTACTTTTTCTGGCCAATTTATATGCCTCTTCCTTGGAGTTGAGTCACCACCACATCCGACTGTCAACTAAATTGTCGGTGTATAGAGCAGGCGTTCTCTCATCTCTCCTTTATGGATGTGAGACCTGGACACCCTACAGGCGACACAGCAAAAAGCTGGAAGCTTTCCACATGCGCAGTCTCAGATCTATACTCCACATACGCTGGCAAGACCGAGTGTCAAACCTTGAGGTTCTGGAGGGAGCACAATCAACTAGCATCGAGGCGATGATCATGTGAGCCCAGTTCCGGTGGGCTGGACAAATCATCCGCATGGATGGGTCAAGGATCCCTCGTCAGCTTCTTCACGGCGAGCTCTGTGAAGGCCCCCGCAAGCGCTATAAAGATTGCATTAAGGCTAACCTCTAGTACTGTGGCATCCGACCGAAGGACCTCGAGAATACAGCAGCTAATAAAATCCACTGGCGAACCCTCACGAGGACTGCTTGCCAGACCTTCGAAGAAAGTTGATGTCAACGCGTGCGGGACACTAGAGATAGACGACATCAGGTGGCAGTACTGTCAGCATCAGGCACACTAAACTTTCCTTGTCCGGTGTGCAAGAGACTATGTGCATCCACAATTGGCCTATACAGCCACTTGAAGACACATGCCATTGATGATTAGCACAACAACGTCTTTGTTGGATACAACAGACTAACAAGACTTATATGCCTCTTCCTTGGATTTAACACTATCCTTAATATCCCTTGTTAGCCACAGTTGAGCCACCTTCCCCGTTTTAATTTTACTCCAGACAGGGATGTACAATTGTTGAAGTTCATCCCTGTGATCTTTAAATGTTTACCATTGCCTATCCACCGTCAACCCTTGAAGTATCATTTGCCAATCTATTCTAGCCAATTCACATCTCACACCTATCAGATGTGTCTGTTGCAACAGTGCTCTTTTATTTAAACTTTTTCATATACTTGGGAAATGTTCTGGAGGACTGCCACCAGTCATACAGACATTGTAGAGCAACAAATGAAGTAGTTGAAAATAAGGTTTTGGATTCTTGTTCCACCTTGCCACATCCTCAGGCACTCATAATTATGTCCTGAATGTGGAGTAAGTTGTTCACTTTTCAAGACTGAAATCAGGTTACCTTAGAAGATTGACCAAATTATTTTGCACCCCAAGTCTAGAACTTTGGAACTCTGAAACCATAATGTGAATTCAGCTTTGTAAATTGGTAACCTCTGGCTCATGGAAATGCTAAATTTATTCCATGGAATTGTTTCACGAGACACATATGATCAAAAACTGCTCGTTGCTTTGCTATTCCATCACTGGTTCACCTTCCTGTCCAATTATTTTTTTCTATTACTTAGAACACATAAATGCTTTTATTTTTAAGTATCTATGCCGCACCGATAAGATTGCTATCTAGCCAAGTTTTCACCTTCCCAGCTGGCATTTTGAAAGTTCCATTGTCTGGTTGGTTGACAGTTTTAATTGGAAATATATTGGTAAATTCACTGATCTTGCGGTTTCAGAGAAATCCATGCTTGATGAAAGCACCATTCAGAGGATCGGTGCTACAGTATTGTAGCCCAAATTGCAAATTACCCTTTGTTGGATTAAAAAAAAATATTGTATGTTGAGGCATCCTCTTGTTTTATTTCTGTTACAAACCTCTGTGAAAATATTTAGTGTTTTTAAATGTATCTATTAAAGAGACAATAATGGTAGGTGGGTGGAAACAGTTGGGCAGGAGGGTGAAATGTTGCTGATGGGGCAGGCACCTCTGGAATTCAGAAACCTGAAGCCTTGCTGGTCACCAATAATGCTGACCAATTATTTCCCTGTTATGGTCGTTTGTAACTGACTTAGATTCCAATTGCAAGATTTTTTTTATTTTCAAGAAATTTACTTGGATAATTAATGACGTAATTTAGCTTGGTGCTGTTCTAATCTTTTGAAATTCATTAATAATATGTTGTGAACTGTTAGCCTGGAACTATTTGACATGTGTAAATGTTTTCCTTTGTGGTTGTTAATTTTCCCACGAAATACAAGCTGTTCGTGTAATTTATACTGGGAAAGAACATGCTTAAGAAAATAACGCTTCAACTTGTTTATTGCTTTCGATAAATCTTTAAGCTGCACAATGGCCTTCTCTGCTGATCGTGATGTTACTTATTCTCTGGTACTAGAGGTTTCCTTTCAAATGTTTTTTCCCAACATAGTTGTTTTCTTGGACATGTTAGTAGGCGATTTCTATATCCATGAGAAGAAAAGCCACCTAAACATGAAGTCATGCAGTATCTCTGTGTGCAGTTGAATATAGTTTGTTCATGCTCTGTTGCCACATTTCTAATTGCTGTAAACTAGACTCCAAATTTGTAACAGTAGTCTACTGTTTCATTGAGCCATCCTGTGTTTCTTGCAGGGAAGTTCTGTTAGGATTTTTGTTGTTGTTGGTATCTCTTGCTTCATTCTTCTAAGATGATAAGCATCCCATTTATTGATTTTACATAGACAAGCCAGGAGAGTGTGCAGTTACTTGGCAAGTGCAGTTCAACATAAATAAGTGAAGTTGTACATTTTGGGGAGAAGAAAAGAGCTCTATAACACCTGGAGAAGATGTGTATTGCACCAAGGACATATTCTGTAGATGGCTTTGGCAGAGTTCTCATTCTAGCATGGTGCGTAGATGGTGGAAAAGGAGATTTATAGTCTGACTTCTGGGCCGTAACATTATGCTTTAGGAATCTAACGTATGGAATGATGATGCTTGTCATAAATTTTTCTCTCCATTATAGAGGCATTAACCAGTTTTTAAAAAATAGAGTACGACTTGCACTAAAATAGCTCCAAGAGGGATTTTAGCATCTGTATTTTAGTTGTGATTGTGTTAGCCTGATTCTTCGTTTTGGTAACTTCAACATGACTTCCTAAAACCAAGGTCTTTTTCTGCTCCTCTTCTGCATTTAATCTCTTACTATTTAAGGTGCATGTCCTGTGCTATTATTACTTCCAAAATATCTGTCATGACATTTTTCCATAACGAACTGCATCTTGCTAGTCTATCTTGTCCCATAGTCTTTCTCAATTGTCCCACTATTTGCTATATTTTGGAATTCTATTTTACAACAAAGAAGGAGGTTATACATTCCATTGCACCAGTGTCTGCTATCCAGTCCCATTTCCTTGCACTTTTCCTATACCTTTTAAATGTTTTTCAAATATCGATCCACTTCCATTTTAAAAGCTTTTATGCATTTGGTGTTATTGGTAATTTTAATATTGTTTCTTCAATTTCTAACTCCATATAATTCGTGCAAACAAGAGCAGTCCCAACACGGGGGTCTCTTTTTTGGACAGAGGGTCACTTTTGGGCCCCGCCCCCCAGTCCTCTGGCACAATTTTCATTTCCATAGAATTTTGGAAAACGATAATCTGAACGTGTGATATTTATTTCCCAGCTTTCCTCAGGATCTTTGGATGTAAACCAGTTATTTATCTACCTTAAATTGGAGTAACTTCCTCAGCACCATTTCTCTTTGAAGAGTAACCTCAGCCAACTGTTCTGCACTTACCTTTAGTGGTTCAACAATCCAAATATGCATCTGCTTGGTGAAAATGTATTTAATATCTGCCATTTCTTCACATTCCACTACACTTACCTCCTTCAGTCCTTCGTGGGCTTTTCCCTACCGTGATTATCTCTTGCTATTGGTGTACTTCAAAAAAAAACTCTTTATTGTCCTTAATGTTCTTTTGTTAATTTTCTGTCATACTTCCCCTTGGCCTTTCTAAACTTCCTTTTGGTAAATTTTCTGTATTCTTTATTTTGTCCTGGTTTTCCTTTTATTATCTACCCTAGAAGCATTAAATACTTTATTTAAAGTTTGAAGTTTGACCATGTGCTCCTTTTTGCCTCCTGGAATATACTTGATTTGTACCTTTTCATACCACTTTGGCAGAAATACTAAAAAAGCAAATTATAATTTAAATGGAGAAAAATTGCAAAGTGTTACAGTACAGAGGGACCTGGGGGTCCTTGTGCATGAAACACAAATAGTTAGTATGCAGGGATAGCAAGTAATCAGGAAGGCAAATGGAATGTTGGTCTTTATTGCAAGGGGGAGAGAGTATAAAAGCAGAGATGTCCTGCTACAATTGTACAGGGTATTGCTGAGGCCACACTGAGAGTACTGCGTACAGTTTTGGTCTCTGTATTTAAGGAAGGATATACTTGCATTAGAGGCTGTTCAAAAATGGTTCACTAGGTTGATTCTGGAGATGAGGGGGTTGACTTATGAAGATAGGTTGAGTAGGTTGGGCCTATACACATTGGAATTCAGAAGAATGAGAGGTGATCTTATTGAGGGCGCTCGACAAGTTGGATGCAGGGAGGATATTTCCACTCGGGAAACTAAAACCAGGGGACTTTGGGTTGGATTTTCCATTTTAATCTCCCCGCCCGATCCTTAGCGGCGTTCCGGCGGTTGCGTCTTTTTCAACTGCCGGAATGCCACTGGTGCGCACTCCCGCGGTTTTTGGGTGCTCCGTGGCAGCGGTGGTGAAGCGGTGCGGAAGCGAAGTGCAGTGGGCGGTATGCGACAGAGGAGACCTATCGACTTGGGAATCTTCGGTTCCCAAGTTGTGCGCATGCACGTGTGGTTGTCAAGCTCCCCCCACCCCCCCCCCGCCCTAAGCACCGACGAGAGGCCAGAAACTGTCGACGTGAGATCGCTGTGGGGGGTGTTGGGGGGGGGAAGAAGAGTGAGATCGCTGTGACCACAGATGCATTACACAGGCCATTGATGCCCCCTTTGACAAGTCAACCAATTGTATCAACTTTGCCACTGGTAAAGCCAGTGTTACTGAACGGGTGCTTGGCTTTGCCACACTGGCTGGTTTCCCACAGGTGCAGGGCATCATCAACTGCATACATGTGGCAATTGGGGCATCCCATCATAACCCAGGAGTATTTGTCAACCGCACGGGCGTTCACGCCCTCAATGTGCAGCTGTTCAGCAACCATAGGAAGATGCATGTGTGCACCAAGTTCCCTGGCAGCTGCCCTGAATCTTTGATTCTGCGCCATTCCAGCCTTCCTCAGCTCTTCGCTCCTCTAAACAGACTTTCCGGCTGGCTGCTTGGAGAAGAGGGCTATCTACTGAAGACATGGCTCATGACACCCTTGAGGAGGTCAAGTACTGAGGCCAGGAGAGATACAATGAAAGCTGCATTTCCACCAGATGTGTCATAGAGCAGACAATAGGCATGCTCAAAATGCACTTCAGATGCCTTAACAGATTTGGAGGAGCGCTTCAATACGCACCAGCCAGGGTCTCCAGAATTTTCATGGTCTGCTGTGCCCTGCACAATATAGCACAGCAGCGAGGATTAGCGCTGCATGAGGTGCAAGGCACTGAGCACACAGCCTCTTCAGAGGAGGAGGAGCATCAGCTGGAAGATGAGGAGGAAGCTGCGGGCCAGATCCCACGAGCACCTGAGCACATTGCTGCCCGGGAGGCCAGGGATGGCGTCTTTATGTCCAGATTTACTTAACTTTATGCCGTACATCCATATGGTTGACATATACTGAGCCAGGTTTTCACCACCCACAGCAACATTATAAAGGATCCCTACAATGACCAAGCCATTACTTTCATACTGATCACCATTGCTGTAGGTGCCGTAATGTCTCACCCATTCACTGCAACTCACTGAGCCACTTCCAGAGGTGTCCAAGAAGGGAAAGTGGTGAAAATAAAGATTTTAATGGTTGACAATACATTAATGGAAACTTGACATCAACATTGACTAAAACACCCAAGTGGCTACCCTTATGAATCTACTTGTGTGTCATCTTTCTGTTCCGCGTGCTTCTACGAGGTGCTACCCCTGTGGCTTCAGCAGAGGTAGAAGCAGCCTGCTCACTTCCCTGCTGCGACCGTTTAGACACTCTTGGCGGACGTCCTTTCAATTCTGGAGCCTGTGATGGCCAGGCCAAAGTTTGCTCCTCCTGCGACTGTGCAGGGGCAGACTTGGCTGACGCGATCAGAGATGCCATTTGGGGCTCTGACTGAGGGGGTGTCAACGGGAGCCAAGTGTAAGTGCTTTGAGAGGAGCCCACACTTCCCTCTTCCCTCTCTCCGTCATCCCTATCATGGGCCACCTGCACCTCCCTGCTAGCAAGGAACTGGAGAGCACCTTGCTGCACAGCAGTGGGGCCATGAGGACCCATGTCTACGCTGACATCACTCCTAGACAGGAAGTCTATGAGCATCTGACATCTATTGTCTATAGATAGCCATCTATTCTCCATAGAGACCATGTGCTCCTGCAAGTAACGCATTATGCAGGTAGCCATCCTATCAATGAAAGAGCCTATAGTCACCATCGCCTGCGACACGTTGATGATGGACTTCTCCATTCTCTGAACATATTCAGACATCAAGGTCGTAAAACCTGTCAGAGCCTCTTGCATGTTTTCTTGCACCTCCAGGATCACCCTCTTTCTGGATAGGCCCACGAGGCTCAGTGTGTGCATGCAGCTGAGCAAAGCTGGAAGTGTTCTGCGCCCTCCGGCGAGAAGTCTAAACTGCTGACCCTGTCTTTACCATCTGCTCTTGCTCACTTGTGACTTGTGACGGACCCGGTGACAGCACTACTCTATCTCGTATGGGACCCACCAAGGTGTATGTCTCTGCACTGGTGCTGCGTGCGCTCATGACTGGTGACTCTGCCCCCTGAGAGGCTGCAGGCTCCTCTGAGGAGTCGTCTTGCTCTTCCTCCAGGACAGTGGGGGGGGCGGGGGGGCTCTTGATGGTCCTGTAAGAGCGTAAAGAGATGAGTTAGATATGCCATATGAAGAATGGGTACACATACCATTATGCACATGATGACCATTCAGTGGCTGATAACATCAGTTCCCATATGAGTGACTGATGTATGCCTTGTAGTTTTCACTAGGTTGCTGAGTTGTCCCCCTCCTTCTCTCACCGCCAGCTGTTTGACCACTCCCGAGGCTTCCAACACAGCCTCCTCTGCTGTTGTAAGGGTGGCAAATGATGGAGGCCGTCCTCCAGTTCTCTCCCTCTCCCTCTTATTGTGCGCTGTCTTCTCTTGCAAGGAGAGAAAGAAGAGATGGTTGAATGGGAGTGATGGAATGTAAGGAATGGATTGGTTCCATGTTTAGAGGGAGACTATAATGGATTGGGGTGACAATGCCAAGTGGCCTCCTTGTGTGGTGTTAGTTGGTATGATTGCATTAGAATGAGGCTGAGTGAGGGGTGGCTAGTAAGATAGGGATGTGATAATGTAGTTGGAGAGAGAGAGAGGGATGGGTGGATGTGCAAGGTGTGTTGGTGAGCGTAAGGATGTGCAGGAGTAGGTTTGGGAAGGCAGAGTGATGGGGATATGATGAGAGGCACAGCAGAATGAAGATACATGTGGCTTTGTACTTTTCCAAATCTAATGAGATCCATGAAATGTTTCCAACACTGTTCCCAGGTCCCTGCTGTTGACCTCCTCTGCAATTTGGAGCTAGGCTCTTTTTGTCTCTGGGGATATCTCTTCCACCCGTTGGAAGGAAGAAGACCTCTCTGTGTGGTTTGATTCCCTCCACAAGCATGTGGAGGGAGCCATTGGAGAAGCTGGGTGCAGCCCTCTGCCTCTGTGCAGCCATCTCTCCAACTGTTTGCAGCAATGAACACCTCCAGTGTGCTGCCTGCACACTACTTGATGAACCTTCAAATGCAATATGGCCATGGCCACTTTAAATATCCCGGCAGAAAACACGTCACGGATGACGTCATCAGACCCGCACCATTTAATAGAGGCGGGTAACAATGGGGGCGGGCATAATAGGCCCCATTGGAGCAAAGTCGATTTCTGCAGCAGGATGGAAGCAACAACAGGGTCTCGACCCGCCTCGCTGACTATCCGTACCAGACCCACCCAGGTACAGAAAATGACGGCCCTTCTGCACTTTTTTGCAGGCAAGAGGAAAATTACATTGAGGAATTTATTGCATACATTTTTGACTTTGGGGACTAAAATGGGATAACTTAATATTAGGAAATGTAAAAATAAAATTTCCCCATGTCTCTCTGTTGCTTTTATTACTAGATTTGTAGTTTGACTGTTTTGTTGCGGGAACATCCATAAAGTTAAAACGTTTCCTTTCTATCGGCAAAGTGTTAATCTATGTAGCACACCTTCCATTTTAACAGTTCATTTTTATTTTCAGGATGCTTCTTCGTTATGCTTTTTCTCAGCTCAGATCCACTCAGATTGCAGTAGTTCACTGCAGTGCACAGACCTCGCCTCGGCATATTCTGCAAAAATTGAGCCAGACATGCATGGTTATTAGTTCGAACACTGGTCGTGTATACAGGCCAAGAGACTGTGAACAGCTGGTGTTATATTTGAAAGATATTAACCTACCCAAACCAGACAAATGGGAAACCAGCAGTGTTATTGCTTTTCTACAGCAGGTTAGGACATTATTAGACTTGTATGTATATGCTATTTTTACTTTAGTTGTTTTTATTTTTAATTTTGCCCAGCTGTGCAGTATATTGTTTAAATATTTTTGCATTTTAGCTTCCACTGCATTTAATAGCATAAATAAACTGATAGTAGCTGTCTTTGAAATATAATAGTCTACCAGAACTGTGTAGGAAGTGCATGAAATCGTACTGAGCAACAGTGGGTATCTTAATTTGTAGAAATCATTTGAATAATGTATTTTTTGAAGTAGTTTTATTGTAATTGTCACCTTTTCTCATTTATTTTGTCCCCCTCCTTTAGACTTCTTCCACACTCCATACACTGTTATCTACAAGGGAGCAAACTGACAACCTGTTTATTTCAATGTTATAATCAGTTATATAGGTAATGATTTCAGGCCTCTGCAATGACATAGTGTATTCAGCTGTTATGAGGTACAGAAATGCAGCCAGGTTATGCTGAATTTATGATTTTTAGTTCTTCCTGGTAGGGAATTAACTTACCCCCATCCTGTGTCCCCACTCATGACTTGGCTTCATTTGGAAACTTGTCATTGGGGGAAGTGCAGGGCATACGCTGTATCCTACCATATTGTCCAAACAGACATTTGGTTTTATTTTGAAGCACAAGGCAATTGGAGTCTTAAGAAATTTAAAAGTAGACCTAAAATTCAGTATTTCTGCTTAACTGCTAACTATTATTTAACCAGCATTACTGGTTGGGCTGATTTGTAGCTGAAAACCAGGTAGAATGCTTTATATATTTCTAACTTCTTTGTGATTTTTTTAAACAATAAAATTCCAAAGGCGTTGACTTACCATGGCTTTTATGATGAGAATTTGGAGTGGGTTGGATTTGAAAATATTCAGGTCGTGGCTTCAATGTCAGTCGGTGGTGCTATGGGGCGGCATACCCTAACGACAAGATTTACATCTATTGTCAGGATCTGCACAATAAAGTAAGTACTATCATGTCCATTTATTCTTCCAGTGATGTAAACATATATATATCATTAAGTTATACATTTATATTAAAGTAATCGATTTCTAGTAAAGGATATAAAAGAAAACTGAATTTTGCAACATGAGTGTGTTTTCAGAAAAATACAAGGATCTGTGTGATTTTTTTTTCAGTACTGAATGCTGTTTCATTGCTCTTTTCATTACGATGCAATTATTATTTTCAAAATATTTGACTCCTCAAATTACTGCATTTTTCAATGCTATGTTTGATCTAACTAGTTAATCATGTTACTAACTTCCACTTTGCCATCAATTTAAGCACACTGTCAGGGTAATATGTATTCCACAATCTGTCTTTGAACAGTCTTGCCCATTTCAGTTGTTTTTTCAGCCCCACAGATCAGCATAGAAACATAGAAAATAGGTGCAGGAGCAGGCCATTCGGCCCTTCGAGCCTGCACCACCATTCAATAAGATCATGGCTGATCATTCACCTCAGTACCCCTTTCCTGCTTTCTCTCCATACCCCTTGATCCCTTTAGTCGTAAGGGCCATATCTAACTCCCTCTTGAATATATGTAACGAACTGGCATCAACAACTCTCTGCAGTGGAGAATTCCACAGGTTAACAACTCTCTGAGTGAAGAAGTTTCTCCTCATCTCGGTCCTAAATGGCTTACCCCTTATCCTTAAACTGTGACCCCTGATTTTGGACTCCCCCAACATCGGGAACGTTCTTCCTGCATCTAACCTGTCCAGTCCCGTCAGAATTTTATATGTTTCTATGAGATCCCCTCTCATTCTTCTAAACTCCAGTAAATACAGGCCCAGTCGATCCAGTCTCTCCTCATATGTCAGTCCTGCCATCCTGGGAATCAGTCTGGTGAACCTTCGCTGTAGTCCCTCAATAGCAAGAACGTCCTTCCGCAGATTAGGAGACCAAAACTGAACACAGGTCCAGTACAACTGCAGTAAGACCTCCCTGCTCCTATACTCAAATCCCCTAGCTATGAAGGCCAACATGCCATTTGCCTTCTTCACCGCCGACTGCACCTGCATGCCAACCTTCAATGACTGATGTACCATGACACCCGGGTCTCGTTGCACCCCCCCTTTTCCTAATCTGCCGCCATTCAGATAATATTCTGCCTTCATGTTTTTGCCATCAAAGTGGATAACCTCACATTTATCCACATTATACTGCATCTGCCATGCATTTGCCATGCATTTGCCCACTGTCCAAGTCACCCTGAAGCCTCTTAGCATGCTCCTCACAGAGCTCACACCACCACCCAGCTTAGTGTCATCTGCAAACTTGGAGATCTTACTCTCAATTCCTTCATCTAAATCATTGATGTATATTGTAAATAGCTGCGGTCCCAGCACTGAGCCCTGCGGCACTCCACTAGTCACTGCCTGCCATTCGGAAAAGGACCCGTTTATCCCGACTCTATGTTTCCTGTCTGCCAACCAGTTCTCTATCCACGTCAATACATTACCCCCCAATACCATGTGCTTTAATTTTGCGCACCAATCTCTTGTGTGGGACCTTGTCAAAAGCCTTTTGAAACTCCAAATACACCGCATCCACTGGTTCTCCCTTGTCCACTCTACCAGTTACATCCTCAAAAAATTAGAGAAGATTTGTCAAGCATGATTTCCCTTTCATAAATCCATGCTGACTTGGACCGATCCTGTCACTGCTTTCCAAATGCACTGCTATTTCATCTTTAATAATTGACTCCAACATTTTCCCCACTACTGATGTCAGGCTAACCGGTCTATAATTCCGCGTTTTCTCTCTCCCCTTTTTAAAAAGTGGTGTTACATTAGCTACTCTTCAGTCCATAGGAACTGATCCAGAGTCGATAAACTGTTGGAAAATGATCACCAATGCATCCACTATTTCTAGGGCCACTTCCTTAAGTACCCCGGGGATTTATCGGCCTTCAATCTCATCAATTTCCCGAACAATTTCCTGTCTAATAAGGATTTCCTTCAGTTCCTCCTTCTTGCTGGACCCTCGGTCCCCTAGCATTTCCGGAAGTTTATTTGTGTCTTCCTTCGTGAAGACAGAACCAAAGTATTTGTTCAATTGGTCTGCCATTTCTTTGTTCCCCATCATAAATTCACCTGATTCTGACTGCAAGGGGACCTACGTTTGTATTCACTAATCTTTTTCTCTTCACATATCTATAGAAGCTTTTGCAGTCAGTTTTTATGTTCCCAGCAAGCTTCCCTTGCATACTCTACTTTTCCCCTCCTAATTAAACCCTTTGTCCTCCTCTGCTGAATTCTAAATTTCTCCCAGTCCTCAGGTTTTCTGCTTTTTCTGGTCAATTTATATGCCTCTTCCATGGATTTAACACTATCCCTAATTTCCCTTGTTAGCCACAGTTGAGCCACCATTTTATTTTTACTCCAGACAGGGATGTACAATTGTTGAAGTTCATCCATGCGATCTTTAAATGTTTGCCATTGCCTATCCACCATCAACCCTTTAAGTATCATTCGCCAGTCTATCCTAGCCAATTCACGTCTCATACCATCGAAGTTACTTTTCCTTAAGTTCAGGACCTGAGTCTCTGAATTAACTGTGTCACTCTCCATCTTAATAAAGAATTCTACCATATTATGGTCACTCTGTGTTCTGCATTTCTAGCTCTGGAGCACACTGTTTCTTTTGGTTGTTTGCATATTTTAAAAGCACTTATTGCTGGATAACAGCCAACATTTTTAAGGTAGAAAGTTGTCAATGGTTTGAATGTTCTTCAATGCAGGTTAATGGGAGTAAGAGAGAATATAGCAAGGACTGATGTGCAGAGGGGCTTTTTGTAAGTTCTCGGGGCAAGGTGTGAGAAACTTGGTAGAATTGATGAGCTATGTGCTGATCCTTCATCTCTTGCTGCGAGGCATTGCTATGGCCCTGCTTTCTTTGCTGATTTCCATCGTTCTAGGTCTTCCTTGTCAGATGACAACCGATACTGCTGCTCCTCCTCCTCTAAATGCGGGTCTCTCTGCAATGCAATGTTATGCAATATGTAGCAGACCATGACAATTGGTGACACTCTATCTGGGATATATTTCAGCGAGTCCCCACTTACCTCCCTGAGCGGTCCAGACATCTGAACCTCTGCTTAAGCAGTCCTGTTGTGTGCTCTATAAAGATCCTGGCTTTGATTGTGTCTGTACTGCTTGTGCATGGTGGTGTCAGCCAGGTCTGCAGGGGTCCTTTGTTCCCCAGCTGCCACCCTGTTGCGCTTCTTCCAGGGTCAAAGAGTGGAAGAATGGTCGAGTGTCTTGAGAATAAAAGCATTGTGGCAACTTCTTGGGTACTTTGCACAGGTACTTTGACCTGCATGCTGGTGCAGATTTGCATGTTTTTCCTGTGATTGGGCACTAGCTGTACATTGATAGAGTGGTATCCTTTTCTGTTGATGAATGTTGTTGACTCATGTTTTGGTGCCCTAATGGCTGCAGTCAATCACGCCCTGAACATAAAGGAAGCCAGCCACTGCTGGAAAGGCACAAGCTCTGTCCTGTTGACTGCTGAGGTTGGTGGGAAGGTGATGTATTGCTCAGTTCTGTTAATGCAGCTGTGAGCTGCAGCCTGTGAGATGTGGCTGATGTCGCCTGTAGCAGCCTGAAAAGTGGCAGTAAAAATTCAGGGCTGTGGAGGGACACTGGCATGGCATGTTCCCCTGCAGGCAGTAGGTCCTGTTGCAGGAGGTTGCAGCAGTCTGCAAAAGCCTACCTGGAGAAGCGCAGCCTCATCCTGCATTGCTCCGTTAGGTCCAAGAAGGTAAGTCAACAACATTTATATAGTGCTTTTAAAGTAGCAAAATGTCCCAAGGCGCTTCACAAGGGCCTTATCAAAAAAAAAATGATATTGAGACACGGGGGACGATATCAGGACAGATGACCAAAAGCTTGGTCAAAGAGGAGAGAGAGGTAGAGAGGCGGAGAGATTTAGGGAGGAAATTCCAGAGCTTAGGCCCAATGTAGCTGAAAGCATGGCCGGTGGAGTAATTAAAATTGGGGATGCACAAGATGCCAGAATTGGAGGTGCGCATGGTCCTTGTGAGGGTTGGGGCGTTGTAGGGCTTGAGGAGACTACAGAGATATACAAGTGTGTGGCTATGGAGGGATTTGGAAACAAGAACGAGGATTTTAAAATTGAGATGTTGGCTGGACCAGGAGCCAGTGTAAATCAACAAGCACAGGGGTGATAGGTGAACGAGACTTGGAGCGAGTTAAGATACGGGCAGCAGAGTTTTGGATGAGCACATGCTTATGTAGGATGGAAGAAGGGGAAAGCATTACAATAGTCAAGTCTAGAGGTAACAAAGGCATGGTTGAGGGTTTCAGCAGCAGATAAGCTGAGGCAGATTTGGAGTCAGGCGATGTTATGGTAGTGGAAGTAGGCAGTTCTTGGTTTTGGAGCAGATATGTGGTCGTTAACTCATCTCGGGGTCAAACACAACATTAAGGTTCCAAACAGTCTGGCTCAGCTTCAGGCAGTTGCCAGGGGGAGCGATGGGAACTGTGGTCAGGGAACGGAATTTGTGGTGGGGACCAAAGACAATGGCTTCGGTCTTCCAAATATTTAGTTGGAGGAAATAACTGATCATCCAATACTGGATGTCGGACAAGCAGTGTGACAAATCAGATACAGTAGAGGTGTCAAAAGAGGTAGTGGTGAGATAGAGCTGAGTGTCGTCAGTGTACACGTGGAACTTGATGTGTTTTCAGATGTTGTTGCTGAGGGCCAGCATGTAGATGAGAAGTAGGAGGATCCAAATTTAGATTCTTGGGGGACTCCAGAGGTAACGGTATGGGAATGGGAGGAGAAGTCATTACATGTGATTCTCTGGCTATGATTCAATCGATAAGAATGGAACCAGACAAGGGCAGTTCCATCTAGCTGGACAACAGAGGAAAGGCATTGGAGAAGAATGGTGTGATCAATTATGTCGTAGGTTGCAGATATGTTAAGCAAGATAAGGTGGGATAGTTTACCATGGTTACAGTCACACATGGACCCAGTGTGCTGGGTATGGCCTCCTATGCACAGACCCCTCACCTGATGTATTCTGAGAGGCCCAGTTGGTGGCTGTTGCTTCTCCAAGTCTTGCTCCATCCAGAAGAAGCAAGAATAGTTCCCTTCAGGAGTAGAGAAACCTGACTAAAGGGTTATGAGACAGCAGAAGTTGAGATCTGGAAGCACTGCTGACAATCAGACAGGAAAGGATCATGTGATCCTGTGAGTTACAGCTGAGAGCCCCCTTTTATACTGTCTCAGGAGCTCTCCTACAGCAATCCCGCTAGGCTTTGCGGGCATGTCCGAGGCAAATTTAAGTTAAAATGCAATGGGAGTGGTTATGATGCTGGTGGAGCAGGGCTTTGATCTTTTAATTATGGCCCTATTTGCCTGGGATGGGTGCCTGACACATAGCCACAAACAGTTAAGTTAAAATGGTGGAGTGTCGGGAAGACCATGGGGAATCCACAGACGTGACTAACTCCCCACCTGCACAGTTCCTGCTGGGTGGGAGTGGAGGTGGGGGGGCGGGCAGTGGTAAAAATCATCTCAAAAATGTTATTTCGAAAGTGAAACAAAATGGTGTAGCCCCCATGTCTCTTGTGACTGAGTTCAGGAAATGTCAATTACTTATTTGTGATTTTAGCTATCCTGATAGAGAGCAACTGCAGGCGATCTACAGTGCATATCTACAGCCTGTGCTGCATAGGAATCTAAAGAACCATCCTGTATGGACATGTCCTGCACGGATACACCAGCTGGCTGGTTCCCTGGTACAGGTTTATGAACAGGTATGTTCCACTTTGGTTGATATTTCTGACATACTTAATACTAAATTTAATTTGGTGTTTTCATAATATAAACATATTATGCAAGATTTTTCTTTTTTGATTTGTGCTGATTTTCCGGTCTGGGGAAGGTGGTGATGTTGCATAGAAGGCTTGGGAGGTGACCTGTCCCACCAGGCTATGGCACATTTCTGTTCGTGCAGCAAGCTTCAGCCATCACTACTTTTGAACAATGGTATCGCTCTCCCAAAAAGGGGCTGGTGTAAGCAAATGAGGCAGTAGTAACAGCGTGATATCATGCATCAGATTTTCTGTCATTTAAAAAAAATATTCATTCATGTGATGAGCGTCGCTGGCAAGGCCAGCATTTATTGCCCATCCCTAATTGCCCTCGAGAAGGTAGTGGTGAGCTGCCACCTTGAATCACTGCAGTCCATGTGGTGAAGGTACTCCCATAGTGCTGTTAGGGAGAGAGTTCCAGGATTTTGACCCAGCGACGATGAAGGAACGGTGATGTATTTCCAAGTCAGGATGGTGAGTGACTTGCAGGAGAACCTGCAGGTGATGGTGTTTCCATGCGCCTGCTGCCTTTGTCCTTCTAAGTGGTAGAGGTCGCAGGTTTGGGAGGTGCAGCCAAAGAAGCCTTCGTGAGTTGCTGTAGTGCATTTTGTAGATAGTACACATTGCAGTCACGGTACGCTGGTGGTGGAGGGAGTGAATGTTTAAGGTGGTAGATGGGGTGCCAATCAAGTGGGTTGCTTTTCCCTGGATGGTGTCGAGCTTCTTGAGTGTTGTTGGTGCTGCACTGATCCAGGCAAGTGGAGAGTATTCCATCACATTCCTGACTTGTGCCATGTAGATGGTGGAAAGGCTTTTTGGGGAGTCAGGAGGTGAGAAACTCACCACAGAATACCCAGCCTCTGACCTGCTTTTGTAGCCACAGTATTTATGTGGCTGGAGCAGTTAAGTTTCTGGTCAGTGGTGACCCCCAAGATGTTGATGGTGGGAATTCGGCAATGGTAATGCCGTTGAATGTCAAGGGACTGGGTTAGACTCTTGCTTGCTGGAGATAGCCATTGTCTGGCACTTGTGTGGCTAGAATGTTACTTGCCACTTATCAGCCCAAGCCGGAATATTGTCCAGGTCTTGCAGCATTCGAGCATGGACTGCTTCATTATCTGAGGAGTTGTGAATGCTACTGAACTCTGTGCAATCATCAGCGAACATTCCCACTTCTGACTTTATGATGGAGGGAAGGTCATTGATGAAGCAACTGAAGATGGTTTGGTCTAGGATACCGCCCTGAGGAATTGCTGCAGCGATGTCCTGGGGCTGAGATGCTTGACCTCCAACAACTACAACCATCTTCCTTTGTGCTAGGTATGACTCCAGCCAGTGGAGAATTTTCCCCCTGATTCCCATTGACTTCAATTTAACTAGGGCTCCTTGATGCCACACTCTGTCAAATGCTGCCTTAACATCAGGGGCAGTCACTCTCACCTCATCTCACCTCCCGCCATAGTAATGTTGTGCGCTAATGAGGAGAATAATTTACTGATATCCAGCAAAGGTAGAACCCTTTTGAAAATTAAAAGTCTACCCTAGAAAGTATAATCAATCAATTGGCATTCCTTGTTGCATAGACCTAGCGGAGGCTAGAGGTTTACCCTGGCAGGGAAGAGCCAAGTCCCGCAACAGCTGGGATTTTTATCCCCTAGCCTGGATCCCAGGCACGGACTGAAACCTCATAGAGTCTGTGAATTAAGCCACCCCCAGGAAACTCGCCAGAGTTATCAGAACAGCTGTTAGTGAGTGGAATTCCTGCCTGCACTTATAGAGGTTTAATTGCTGAGGAGGAAAATCTAGACCAGTGCTTCATATTGTTTGCAACAAAAAAAAACCCTGTCAACTGTGCTAGTTATAGGGCTGGCCAGTCAAAATGCATCAGATTGAACTTTTCTTTTTCTTTGTAACGTAGTTTAAAAAAATGGTCGTAGAAACCTTTGCATTATACTGAGAGTGTTCATCGATAGGATCAATAATTCTTGCACTGTGCAATAACTACTCAGTTAAACATGTACTGTGAATATTCTAATTGCAATTCGAAAGGAATATTGGCATCTGGAGGGTTCTTTTACATTACAGCTGTAATTTCTGTGCGAAGCAGTCTTGCTTCAGTCATAATGCAAATATAGCATAACTCTTCAAATTTTTACCATTTGTCTTCATTTTCCTTTGTGAAATTACGTTATAATTGGTTGAATAGCTGATTTATACTTTCCAGTCCTTGTTGAAGATTTGCACATAAATTTTCATTACTTTCCCATGGAATTTGAAAATAAATCTCCCTTTGGAGGGCATTTCTTTTTAAACAGTTCTGCAGTTTAGGTGTGTTAATATATGTCCTCCTCTTTCACTGAATCAGGGTTCTGATCACCCTATACAACATTGCACCTTGTCATAATTCCTGATGTAAATAAACTATTTGCTTGCCAGTCTCTAAGGACTCAAAATTGGCCAGGAGTTGCTCCGTTTTTTTTGGAGCAACTTGATTTTTCTGGAGTATCTTAAAAATCCCCATTTTGCACATTCAATTTGCGCCAATGTAAGTGAGTTAGTTAGGATTTTTAAAGTTTTTTTTTCAAAAGGGGTCGTTAGCAGCCACCTACGCCCGTTTTGGCCATTTAGGCCACTTTGGCCAGCTAATAGTTACTCCAAACTAACTTAGGCCAGCGTATGTGGCCGCTTTTGAAAACCCTTGCGGAGAGTTAAGAAATCAGTGGAGAGTTAAGAAATCAGCGCAGGTAGGGACATTGGAGGCCAGCAGAACTTAATGACTTGACTAAAGAATGTGGATAGGATCAAACAGCTAAACAGGACATCATATGACAAACTTCGCAAAGTTAATTTACTATACAACAGAAGCATTCATGGAAACTTAAACTACAAAAATAAAAGAAGTAAAAGATAGTTGAATTAAATTGTCCTAATCTCAAAACTAATTTAAACAACTAGTTGTTTGCAATGATTATACTGGGCCAAAATTGAGCCCATATTATCTAAATAAAGTCTATTTCAATAAATAAGATATTCTCTCAGTGTTCCTGTCACTTATATTCTTCTTTCACAATAGCACCAGGTAAATAGGCTTGACAAATGATCACCACTATTCACAAGAGACAAAACATATTTACATAATTTTTTCAACATATCCAAATAAAAAATAGAAGTAAGTAAATCCTACCCTACCTTCATCTTCAACTCGGGAAGGCAGCGGGCCAGCTCTGCCTGGGATAGGGGCAGGACGCACCAGCAGCCAATATGATGATGATGATGATGATGATCGGGTCCCACGCTGCAGCACGCACACTGAGGGGCTGAGTCAGGAGCTACTGCGCATGCGCGCACACTCGCGCCGGATGCCCCGGCACTGTTTTCAGCGTGCGACGCTGGCTCCGCCCCCTACCTGACTGGCCACGCTGCGCGAAGACTCGGGAGAGGCCGGACAGCGTCCAAAGTGGGAAGCACATTTTTTTTGAGCACTTTTCAACACAGCAAAGCGACGCATCTCCGGTGAGTGCTCCGAAAAAAGGGGTGGGCCAATTTTGAGCCCTAAGTTACTGCAGTTTGAAATCTATTCATTTTTCTTAATACTACATCTGAAGAATTTAAAAATGTGATCTTACTCTGTATAACTTCTTTTTAAAGAACATTTTGAAAATAATAGTTTTGTCATTGACCATTTTATTAATTCATTCATGGGATTTGGGCATTGCTGACAAGGCCAACATTTACTGCCCATTCCTAACTGCCCTTGAAAAGGTGGTGGTGAGCCGCCGCCTTGAACTGCTGCAGTCTGTGAGGTGAAGGTACTCCCACAATGCTGTGAGGGAGGGAGTTCCAGGATTTTGACCCAGCGATGTTGAAGGAATGGCGATATATTTCCAAGTCAGGATTGTGTGTGTCTTGGCTGCTGCCAAATTGATGCCCTGGTTCTGATAAAGATTGTTACAAAGTATTAACACAGACACTGCTAGTTGGGTTCCTCAGCGTGATGGCAAGGACCCTTAAACACCTGTATAGCTTCATTCCAATAGTTTTCTTAATAAACTGATTCCTGTTCATTATAGGTTCGAATAAAGTTTACAGTGGATGACAACAGTCATTACCTCTTTACTCCTTGCATTCTTACTCAGTGGGTACTTGGATTGTTTCGATATGACCTTGAGGGAGGTAAGACTCTCATTAACTAAAATTTATGCCATTTTTTTCTCCTTTCTTTTTATCTTTGTCTGTCGGTACCTCACAGGTGAAATTAGAATGTTTATATTTTCTAATCAAAGATAACTGGAGGCTTTTTATTTGCTTTTAAAGTTAAATACATTCAAATTATAACGAGGAAAGATACAGTCTATCTGTGAGTCTCTCTCACTGTTTCTTTTTTTGTCTTTCTGTTCCTCTCTCTTTGCTTCACATTTAGAATGCTTACATTTACTAACAATCAACAAAAGACATAATAATCAAGTGACAATTAGATAATTTTGAGAGATAAGACTTTATTAGGAACTGAGATAAGCATTTTATCATTTGACTAACTTGCATGTTACTGATGCATCCTGGGAAACTGTACATGGTTAGACTTCACTTAACATAGAAACATAGAAAATAGGTGCAGGAGTAGGCCACTCGGCCCTTCGAGCCTGCACCACCATTCAATATGATCGATTATGCAACTTTAGTATCCCACTCCTTCCTTCTCTCCATACCTGCTGATCCCTTTAGCCGTAAGGATCACATCTAACTCCCTTTTGAATATATCCAATGAACTGGACTCAACAACTTTCTGTCCTTATCCTTAGACTGTGACCCCTGGTTCTGGACTTCTGCAACATCGGGAACATTCTTCCTGCATCGAACCTGTCCAATCCAGTCAGAATTTGATATGCTTCTATGAGATCCCCTCTCATTCTTCTAAATTCCAGTGAATATAAGCCTAGTCGATCCAGTCTTTTTTCATAAATCAGTCCTGCCATCCTGGGAATCAGTCTGGGGAACATTTGCTGCACTCACTCAATAGCAAGAATACCCTTCCTCAGATTAGGAGACCAAAACTGAACACAATATTCCAGGTGAGGCTTCACCAAGGCCCTATACAGCTCTGTGGTAGAGAATTCCACAGGTTAACCACTCTCTGAGTGAAGATGTTTCTCCTCATCTCGATCCTAAATGGCTTACCCCTTATTCTTAGACTGTGACCCCTGGTTCTGGAACTCTCCAGCAACGGGAACATTCTTCCTGCCTCTAACCTGTCCAATCCCGTCAGAATTTTATATGTTTCTATGAGATCCCCTCTCATTCTTCTAAACTCCAGTGGATTCAAGCCCAGTTGATCCAGTATCTCCTCATATGTCAGTCCTGCCATCCCGGCAATCAATCTGGTGAACCTTCGTTGTACTCCCTCAATAGCAAGAAGGTCCTTCCTCAGATTAGGAGACCAAAACTGAACCCAACATTCCAGGTGTGGCCTCACCAAGGCTTTGTACAACTGCAGTAAGACCTCCCTGTTCCTATACTCAAATCCTCTCGCTATGAAAGTCAATATGCTATTCGCCTTCTTCACCGCCTGCTGTACCTGCATGCCAAACTTCAATGACTGATGTATCATGACACCCAGGTCCCGTTGCACCTCCCCCTTTCCCAATCTGTCACCATTCAGATAATAGTCTGTCTTCCTGTTTTTTGCCATCTAAGTGGATAACCTCACATTTATCCACATTATACTGCATCTGCTATGCACTTGCTCACTCACCTAACCTGTCCAAGTCCCTCTGCAGCCTCTTAGCATCCTCTTCACAGCTCACACCGCCACCCAGTTTAGAGTCATCTGCAAACTTGGCGATATTACATTTAATTTCTTCATCTAAATCATTGATGTATATTGTAAATAGCTGGGGTCCGAGTACTGAACCTTGCTGCACCCCACTGGTCACTGCCTGCCATTCTGAAAAGGACCCGTTTATTCCGACTCTCTGCTTCCTGTCTGCCAACCAGTTCTGTATCCATGTCAATACATTACCCCCAATACATGTGCTTTAATTTTGCACACTAATCTCTTGTGTGGGACCTTGTCAAAAGCCTTTTGAAAGTCCAAATACACCACATCCACTGGTTCTCCTTTATCCACTCTACTAGTTACATCTTCAAAAAATTCTAGAAGATTTGTCAAGCATGATTTCCCTTTCATAAATCCATGCTGACTTGGACCGATCCTGTCACTGCTTTCCAAATGCGCTGCTATTTCATCTTTAATAATTGATTCCAACATTTTCCCCAACGCCGTTGTGAGGCTAACCAGTCTATAATTCCCTGTTTTCTCTCTCCCTCCTTTTTTAAAAAGTGGTGTTACAATAGCTACCCTCCAGTCCATAGGAACTGATCCAGAGTCAATAGAATGTTGGATGCATTGGTGATCATTTTCCACTATTTCTAGGGCCACTTCTTTAAGTACTCTGGGATACAGCCTATCAGGCCCTGGGGATTTATCAGCCTTCAGTCCTATCAATTTCCCTAACACAATTTCCTGACGAATAAGGATTTCCTTCAGTTCCTCCTTTTCGCTAGACACTCCGTCCCCTAGTATTTTCTGGAGGTTTTTTGTGTCTTCCTTAGTGAAGACAGAACCAAAGTATTTGTTCAGTTGGTCTGCCATTTCCTTGTTCCCCATTATGAATTCACCTGATTCTGACTGCAAGGGACCTACATTAGTCTGCACTAATCTTTTTCTCTTCACATATCTATGGAAGCTTTTGCAGTCAGTGTTTATGTTCTCTGCAAGCTTACTCTCATACCCTATTTTCCCCCTCCTAATTAAACCCTGTGTCCTCCTCTGCTGAATTCTAAATTTCTCCCAGTCCTCGGGTTTGCTGAATTTTCTGGCCAATTTATATGCCTCTTCCTTGGATTTAACACTATTCCTAATTTCCCTTGTTAGCCACAGTTGAGCCACCTTCCCCGTTTTATTTTTGCGCCAGACAGGGATGTACAATTGTTGTAGTTCATCCATGTGATCTTTAAATGTCTGCCATTGCCTATCTACCGTCAACCCTTTAAGTATCATTCGCCAGTCTATCCTAACCAATTCACGTCTCATACCGTCGAAGTTACCTTTCTTTAAGTTCAAAACCCTAGTCTCTGAATTAACTGTGTCACTCTCCATCTTAATGAAGAATTCTACCATATTATAGTCACTCTTCCCCAAGGGGCCTCGCACGACATGATTGCTAATTAATCCCTCTTGTTACACAAGACCCAGTCTAGGATGGCCTGCTCTCTAGTTGGTTCCTCGACATATTGGTCTAGAAAACCATCCCTTATATACTCCAGGAAATCCTCCTCCACAGTATTGCTGCCAATTTGGTTAGCCCAATCTATATATAGATTAAAGTCAGCCATGGTAACTGCTGTACCTTTATTGCATGCATCCCTAATTTCTTGTTTGATGCCATCCCCAACCTCACTACGACTGTTTGGTGGTCTGTACACAACTCCCACTAACGTTTTCTGCCCTTTGGTGTTTCGTAGCTCTACCCATATAGATTCCACATCATCCAAGCTGATGTCCTTCCTTACTATTGCATTAATCTCCTCTTTAACCAGTAATGCTACCCCACCTCCTTTTCCTTTCTGCCTATCCTTTCTGAATATTGAATACCCCTGGATGTTGAGTTCCCAGCCTTGGTCACCCTGGAGCCATGTCTCCGTAATCCCAATTACATCATATCCGTTAACAGCTATCTGTGCAGTTAATTCATCCACCTTATTATGAATGCCCCTCGCATTGAGACTCAGAGCCTTCAGGCTTGTTTTGATAGCACTCTTTGTCCTTTTAGAATTATGTTGTAATGTGGCCCTTTTTGATTTTTGCACTTGATCTCTGCCCTCCACTCTTACTTTTCTCCTTCCTACCTTTTGCTTCTGCCCCCTTTTTACTTCCCACTGCTTCCCTGCATAGATTCCCATCCCTCTGCCATATTAGTTTAAACTCTGCCCAACATCACTAGCAAACACTCCGCCTAGGACATCAATTCCAATCCTGCATTGGTGCAGACCGTCTGGGTTATACTCGTCCCACCTCCCCCAGAACCGGTTCCAATGTCCCAGGAATTTGAATCCCTCCTCCTTGCACCATTCCTCAAGCCACGTATTCATCTGAACTATCCTGCTATTCCTACTCTGACTAGCATGTGGCAGTGGTAGCAATCCTGAGATTACTACCTTTGAGGTCCTACTTTTTAATTTAACTCCTAGCTCCCTAAATTCAGCTTGTAGGGCGTCATCCCATTTTTTACATATATCGTCGGTACCTATATGCACCACGACACCTGGCTGTTCACCCTCCCCCTCCAGAATGCCCTGCAGCTGCTCCAAGACATCCTTGACCCTTGCACCAGGGAGGTAACATACCATCCTGGAGTCTCCTTTGTAGCCGCAGAAACGCCTGTCTATTCCCCTTACAATAGAATCCCACTCTTTTTCCTGTCCTCCTGTGCAGCAGAGTCACCCCTGGTGCCATGAACTTGGCTGCTGCTGCCTTCCCCTGATGAGTCACCTCCCTCAACAGTATCCAAAACTGTATATCTGTTTTGGAGGGAGGTGACCGCAGGGGACCCCTGCACTACCTTCCTTCCCTTGCTCTTCCTGATGGTCACCCATTCCCTATCTGCCTGTGTAACTTTTACCTGCGGTGTGACCAGCTCACTAAACGTGCTATCCACGACATCCTCAGCATCGCGGATGCTCCAGAGTGAATCCATGCGCAGCTCCAGTGCCACAATGCAGTCTGACAGGAGCTGCAGCTGGACATACTTCCCGCACACATTGTAGCCAGTGTCCCTGACTTCCCACATAGCACAGGAGGAGCATGACATGGCTCTGGGCTCTCCTGCCATGACTTAACCCTTAGATTAACTTAATTTGACAACAATGCCAAAGATTTCCTACTGATAAGAAAAGAAAAAGAAAAAAATACTCACCAATCTACTACCCGCTTGGCTGTGACGTCACACTTTGCTTTCTTTTTACTTCTATTTAGCCTTTTGTCCCTGCACCAGCTGCCGCTCCTGATCTGCCGCTGGCCTTTTATAGGCCTCGAGCCTCCCTCTGGCTGCTCCCGACTGCTGCTCCTCCTGATCTGTCGCTAGCTTTTTATAGGCCTCGAGCCTCCCGCTCCCGCTGGCTGCTCCCGACTGCTGCTCCTCCAACTGCCACTGGCCTTTTATAGGCCTCGAACCTCCCGATCCCGCTATCTGCTCCCGACTGCTGCTCCTCCGACTACCACTGCGTGAAAATATCAATTCCAAGTCCAGGCTTTTGGGGAAGGCTGAAGCCTTCAAGTACAAACTTTAGGAATGTTATTGTGAAATGTTTTTTTTTTAATTGGTTTAAAATGTTATTTTGGACATTTGAGATTTAGGTTACTAAGGAAAATAGTAAAAGATGAACATTTTTTGTAAAAACATTTTAAACTATTTCATTGCTTCATAACAAACTATAATAGTGAAAGTTGACAGCAACATTGATTTGGAAATGTTGACATACCAATTTACAGTGGGAAAAGTTGATATAAAAATGTGACCAAAAGTCATGGAGAGAATGTGAGCCTTCAGTGCAAGATATTTAATAAGGTATTAGTCGATCTCTTGTGATAGTTTATACAAGTAGGATATATACAAGTGCAGGCAAAGCAGTGTTAGAGGGCAGGGAGATGAATGGACCAAAATGGGAGAGGAAATAGGCATATGTGGGGAGGCGCAGGTGGGAGATTTGGACTGGGATGGTGAGAGAAAGGATACAGGGAAGAAGAAAGAGGAGAGAATGGGTAGAACGGATGTAGGGGTGCCATGGTTCGATGGCTCTCAAAGCTTCACTGTTTTTCAGTATTTTATGGCAAATATAAAGTAGTGTGGTGGGGGCAGAAAATCACAACAAGGAACACTTGGCTTATTGCTATTTGAAATCTAATCCTGACTGTGGGACAGGAATCATTTGATTTTAAATGAAATATGAGTGAGTTTGACACTGAGGACGTCACTTGACGACTCAGTGCAATTACTGCCTCATCATTGTCTATTGCTCTTCCTGACATGAATCTTAATTCTAACACCTCCCTAATATTAAAAGCTCTGGTAAAACATGAGAGCCAAGGTCAGTTGATAACTTTCATCCCAAGATAAGGTTGGCAACTCTCCCGTCTTACCCAGAAGTCTCCAGCAACCCAGGAGAAAAAGAGAGTTCACACTTCCTGGTTTGCATCTTTCTTTTCCTGCGCATGGACGGCCTTCTGGTTCTCAGAAATTCTAGCACAATACTCCTCCCACTCCACTATCATACCATCCTCCACGAACAAGCACAGTTACAGCTGTTTGTCTTCTGTTGACAGCCACCCGACCACTATATCTTCACCACAACTGCGATTCCGCCACACTTCCTGCGAAGTTATGGCAGCAGAGTGGGATTGCTAAAAGTAAATCCCCAGCCACACAGACAAGATTCATCATGCATTCAGTGTGTGTTCAATGTATATCTGATTTATAAAAATTGCTAAACAGTTTGTGTGATTCCTATGTTCTGCACTGTGTGCTGTTTTAGGAAAAACTAAGATCAATTGAAGGATACAGTTGCTGCACACCAGATTTTTGCTTTCTTCTGTACATAATAGCTGTGACTGGCTAAGGATCAGCCAGTCTACACTGGCTCTTTGACTCACCCAAGACATGGGCGACTAATTAACACCCTAAAAACCTTCTGTTGATGAACTGCTGTTCTCTTCTAAGGGTTAAGTAATGGCAGCAGAGCTCGTGGTTGCTCCTCCTGCACTATGTGGGAAGTCAGGGACACTCCCAGTGTCCCTGACAACTACATGAGCAGGAAGTGTATCCGCCTGCAGCACCTGCCAGACCGCATTGCGGCACTGGAGCTGCGGGTGGATTTACACTGGGGCATCCACAATGCTGAGGATGATGTGAATAGCACGTTTAGTGAGTTGGCCGCACCGCAAGTAAAGGGTACACAGCCAGATAGGGGATGGGTGACCAACAGGAAGGGGCAGTGGAAGGAAGGTAGAGCAGGGGTCCCCTGCGATCATCCCCCTGCAAAACAGATACACCGTTTTGGGTACTGTTGAGGGGGATGACTCATCAGGGGAGAGCAGTAGCAGCCAAGTTCATGGCACCGTGGGTGGCTCTGCTGCACAGGAGGGCAGGAAAAAGAGTGGGAGAGCTATAGTGGTAGGGGATTCTATTGTAAGGGGAATAGTTAGACGTTTTTGCGGCTGCAATCGAGACTCCAGGATGGTATATTGCCTCCCTGGTGCAAGGGTCAAGGATGTCTCAGAGCGGCTGCAAGACATTTTGAAGAGGGAGGGTGAACAGCCAGTTGTCGTGGTGCATATAGGTACCAACGAAATAGGTAAAAAACGGGATGAGGTCCTATAAGACGAATTTATGGAGCTAGGAGCTAAATTTAAAAAGTAGGACCTCAGAGGTCGTAATCTCAGGATTGCTACCAGTGCCATGTGTTAGTCAGAGTAGGAATCGCAGGATAGCTCAGATGAATGCGTGGCTTGAGGAGTGGTGCAGAAGGGAGGGATTCAAATCCCTGGGACATTGGAACCGGTTCTGGAGGAGGTGGGACCAGTACAAACCGGACGGTCTGCACCTGGGCAGGACCGGAACCAATGTCCTAGGGGGAGTGTTTGCTAGTGCTGTTGGGGAGGAGTTAAACTAATATGGCAGGAGGATGGAAACCTATGCAGGGAGACAGAGGGAAGTAGAATGGGGGCAGAAGCAAAAGATAGAAAGAAGAAAAGTAAAATTGGAGGGCAGAGAAACCCAAGGCAAAAATCAAAAAAGGCCACATTACAGCAAAATTCTAAAGGGACGAAATGTGTTAAAAAGACAATCCTGAATGCTCTGTGCCTCAATGCGAGGAGTATTCGTAATAAGGTGCACGAATTAACGGATATGATGTAATTGGCATCACGGAGACATGGCTCCAGGGTGACCAAGGCTGGGAACTCAACATCCAGGGGTATTCAACATTTAGGAAGGATAGACAGAAAGGAAAAGGAAGTGGGGTGGCGTTGCGGGTTAAGGAGGAAATTAACTAAATAGTAAGGAAGGACATTAGCTTGGATGATGTGGAATCGGTATGGGTGGAGCTACGGAATACCAAAGGGCAGAAAACGCTGGTGGGAGTTGTGTACAGACCACCAAACAGTAGTAGTGAGGTTGGGGACAGCATCAAACAAGAAATTAGGGATGCGTGCAATAAAGGGACAGCAGTTATCATGGGCGACTTTAATCTACATTTAGATTGGGCTAACCAAACTGGTAGTAATGCGGTGGTGGAGGATTTCCTGGAATGTATTAGGGATGATTTTCTGGACCAATATGTCGAGGAACCAACTAGAGGGCTGGCCATCCTAGACTGGGTGATGTGTAATGAGAAAGGACTAATTAACAATCTTGTTGTGCGAGGCCTCTTGGAGAAGAGTGACCATAATATGGTAGAATTCTTTATTAAGATTGAGAGTCACACAGTTAATTCAGAGACGAGGGTCCTGAACTTAAGGAAAGGTAACTTCGATGGTATGAGATGTGAATTGGCTAGAATAGACTGGCGAATGATACTTAAAGGGTTGACGGTGGATAGGCAATGGCAAACATTTAAAGATCACATGGATGAACTTCAACAATTGCACATCCCTGTCTGGAGTAAAAATAAAACGGGGAAGGTGGCTCAGCCGTGGCTTACAAGGGCAATCAAGGATAGTGTTAAATCCAAGGAAGAGGCATATAAATTGGCCAGAAAAAGCAGCAAACCTGAGGACTGGGAGTAATTGAGAATTCAACAGAGGAGGACAAAGGGTTTAATTAGGAGAGGAAGCTTGCCGGGAACATAAAAACTGACTGCAAAAGCTTCTATAGATATGTGAAGAGAAAAAGATTAGTGAAGACTAATGTCGGTCCCTTGCAGTCAGATTCAGGTGAATTTATAATGAGGAACAAAGAAATGGCGGGACCAGTTGAACAAATACTTTGGTTCAGTCTTCACGAAGGAAGACAAATAACCTTCCGGAAATACTAGGGGACCGAGGGTCCAGTGAGAAGGAGGAACTGAAGGAAATCCTTATTAGGCGGGAAATTGTGTTGGGGAAATTGATGGGATTGAAGGCCAATAAACGGGTCCTTTTCAGAATGGCAGGCAGTGACCAGTGGGGTGCCGCAGGGCTCAGTGCTGGGACCCCAGCTATTTACAATACACATTAATGATTTGGATGAAGGAATTGAATGTAATATCTCCAAGTTTGCAGACGACACTAAGCTGGGTGGCAGTGTGAGCTGTGAGGAGGATGCTGAGAGGCTGCAGGGTGACTTGGACAGGTTAGGCGAGTGGGCAAATGCAGTATAATGTGGATAAATGTGAGGTTATCCACTTTGGTGGCTAAAACACGAAGGCAGAATATTATCTGAATGACGGCAGATTGGGAAAAGGGGAGGTGCAACGAAACCTGGGTGTCATGGTACATCAGTCATTGAAAGTTGGCATGCAGGTACAGCAGGCGGTGAAGAAGGCAAATTGTATGTTGGCCTTCATAGCTAGGGGATTTGAGTATTGGAGCAGGGAGGTCTTACTGCAGTTGTACAGAACCTTAGTGAGGCCTCACCTGGAATATTGTGTTCAGTTTTGGTCTCCTAATCTGAGGAAGGACGTTTTTGCTATTGAGGGAGTGCAGCGAAGGTTCACCAGACTGATTCCTGGGATGGCAGGACTGACATATGAGGAGAGACTGGATCGACTGGGCTTGTGTTCACTGGAATTTAGAAGGATGAGAGGGAATCTCATAGAAACATATAAAATTCTGATGGGACTGGACAGGTTAGATGCAGGAAGAGTGTTACCAATGTTGGGGAAGTCCAGGACCAGGGGACATTGTCTAAGGATAAGGGGTAAGCCATTTAGGACTGAGATGAGGAGAAACTTCTTCACTCAGAGAGTTGTTAACCTGTGGAATTCTCTATCGCAGAGTGTTGTTGATGTCAGTCTGCTGGATATATTCAAGAGGGAGTTAGATACGGCCTTTACGGTTAAAGGGATCAAGGGGTATGGAGAGAAAATGCAGGAAAGGGGTACTGAGGTGAATGATCAGCCATGATTTTATTGAATGGTGGTGTAGGCTCGAAGGGCCGAATGGCCTACTCCTGCACCTATTTTCTCTATTTCTATATTTCTTCCCTCTTTCAATTTGTTGAGCTGTAGTGTGGCTCTTCATGTTTACCCCTCCATCATTAGCTACTGTGGCTTGAACAGCTCCAGCAAAATCACAGGTTCTGCTCAGAGACTGGTGTCAAGAGTAGAAGAGGAAGTATAGAGAGAGGAATGGTAATCAATGCATCAATTAAATGTTGGTCTTGTGACCTCACACTCTGGTTTGCTACTGGTACAGAATAGTGGTTGTCTGGAATCTCTTGCAACATAAGCAGTTTCAGGCTCTTGTACTTACTCAAGTGTTTGTCGCGTTCCTCTCCCAAGCTGTAGGTCATAAGGGTTTGGTTTCTCACTCTCCTTACTTCTCATATAATCAAATCTCTAGGACTACATCCAACCAAAGTTGACAATTCTAGGGATATGGTGGAGGGATAGGAGTAAGGATGGGAAAAGGAGGGACAAGGGAAGGGAAAGTTTGATTGAATGGTAGGGATGGGACTGGCCAAGGTTAATAAATGCTCTGAGCAAAGAAGTGTTAGAAATAGCCAAGTTAAGGCTACCTTTGGTCACTTTAATAATCAGGATCGACTGGAAACCAATCTGGTGGATATATTGTGCTTAATCAGAGTTTAAGATGGAATATAACACATTAGTTATACAGCAAAAATATACGACGGTAACAAGTAGCAGTTACTGATCCAATCGGACAGCCGCCTGCCGCACGTAAGCAATTCCGTCTCTTCGTCTGGAGCTTCCTTCGGTAAAAAATGGGATCGCTCAAAGAGCGTTCGACCAGCCCAACTTCTGTTTTGTTCTCCCTTCACACCGTTTGTGTGGACAAGCTTGAGCAGGCTACTTTTATTCTCTTTTCAGGGGTAGGCCTGAAATGGGATATTGACAAGACCTTTTGTCCTATAGAGGTTTCCCTAAAAACTCAATACCCAATGGGGCTTCTAGTTCTTTGTCTCGATTCTTGTATCAAATCCTACCCTAAAGATGTCTCATGATTTTGCTCACATGTCTTTCTCTGTTTATACTTTCCTAGGGTTTCTTCCTTTAAAATTCGTGTCCTATCTCTTTCGTCCCTATCCTTTGATTTCATGAGGCCCAAACCAGAAATCCGCTCCAGAGTGTTTACCTCCTTTATGATGTTGGAAATGTTTAACACATTAACTTTTGCCACAGACTACAAGTGTTCTGTCAAACTAACTTCAATCCCCCTATTTTAACATTATACATAAAATACATGAACAAAGTTCAAGTCTTAACTTTAAAAACAACAGATAATCGCTTCGCAACAAGAAGATTGTTTATCGTACAAAGAAGCCATATCATCCACAGGAATCCAAGACATTAGTATTTCTAAGTATCTATCAAGTCTGAGGAGACACTTTGTCTCCAGTTCAATGTAACGATTTAAACACAGCATCCTTCGCGTCAGTTTTATACATTTTAAACCCCTGATTTCTAACAGAAGGTGGCGGGAGCTGGTGTGGGGATAAACGATGGAATGGTAAATGCTATCAGCAGCAGGAGGAGATGGAGGCTAGTAATTACTCTCGTGTTTATAGGTTGGTGGTGCTCGTTTTGATTCTCAGCCAGCAGGGGGCGGGGGACAGGACACGACAAGGCAGTTGATGTTCTCATCTGGGTATCGTCGCCTTCTTCTTAGGCAGTCCCTCGGAACTGAGGATGACTTGCTACCACACTAAAAATAAGTTCTCAGGTGACTGATGAGTCTAATGCGGGACTTACAGTCTCTCTCACAGGTGGGGCAGACGGTGGTTGAAGGGGCAAGTGGGTGGGGTGCTTGGTTTGTCTTACGCTCCTTCTCGTCTGAGGGTAGAAAGCAGAAGGCTGGTAAGTGGTCTCAGCGAGGTTGGGACAGATAAGTGAAATCAACTGGGAAGTGAGGGAGGAAAGTTTACAGAGCTGCACGTTTCTATTGGAAGGGAGGGAGGGGGCAAGCCTAACTGCAGATTTTGTGATCCCTAAGCAATAACAAACAGGGAAATGGATAGTGAGAAATGGTCCAAACTGATTTAGTGTGGAGACTTTGGCTTAAAAGGAAATGGGAGGGGGCTTGGAGGAATCTCGAAATAGTGGGTCAGGATGGGATTCTGAGAGAGGGAATATATAACTGGGAAGTGTTTTTTCTGCTGAATGGAAGAATCAGTGATGTTTTAAGAGTCTGTGTTAAGAGATGGGTGGCTGTACCAATCATGTGCTATGAGGTAAAGAGTTTTCCTAAATACTTTGAAATTTCAAATACTTTACGAAAACTAGTGTTACAACTCAATTAACACTTATCTTTTGTCCTTATTTTGAGACTCTGCACTAAGAGCAAGCACGTTCTTGTGCATGAAACACAAAAGGATAGTATGCAGGTACAGCAAGTGATCAGGAAGGCCAATTGGCCTTCATTGCAAAGGGGATAGAGTATAAAAGCAGGGAAGTCTTGCTACAGTTATATAAAATATTGGTGAGGCCACATCTGGAATACTGCGTGCAGTTTTGGTTTCTATATTTACGAAAGGATTTAACTTGCTTTGGAGGCAGTTCAGTTCACTAGGTTGATTCCGGGGATGAGGGGGTTGACTTATGAGGAAAGGTTGAGTAGGTTGGGCCTCTACTCATTGGAGTTCAGAAGAATGAAAGGTGATCTTATCGAAACGTATAAGATTATGAGGGGGCTTGACAAGGTGGATGCAGAGAGGATGTTTCCACTGATGGGGGAGACTAGAACTAGAGGGCATGATCTTAGAATAAGGGGCCGCCCATTTAAAACAGAGATGAGGAATTTCTTCTCTGAGGGTTGTAAATCTGAATTCACTGCCTCAGAGAGCTGTGGAAGCTGGGACATTGAATACATTTAAGACAGAAATAGACAGTTTTTCAAACGATAAGGGGATAAGGAGTTATGGGGAGCAGGCGGGGAAGTGGAGTTGAGTCCATGATCAGATCAGCCATGATCGTATTAAATGGCGGAGCAGACTCGAGGGGCCGTATGGCCTACTCCTGTTCCTATTTCTTATGTTCTTATGTTCCTGCATTGCCACCCAGTGGTTTTGTAATGGAACTGCATGCTGACTCTCGAAGAAAATACTGTTCCATTGTTGAGTTCATAGAATCATGGAATAGTACAGCACAGAAGGAGGCCATTCAGCCCATCGAACCTGCGCTGGCTCTTTCACTATTAGTCTCATTCCCCCACTCTTTCCTCATATTCCTGCAATTTTTTTCTCATTCAAGTATTTATCCAACTCCCGTTGAAGGCTACTATTGAATCTGTATCCACCACCCTTAGGCAGTGCTTTCCAAATCCTAACCACTAATTGCGTAAAAAGGTTTTTCCACATGTTGCCTCTGGTTCTTTTGCCAATTACCTTAAATTTGAGCCCTCTCGCTATTGATCCTTTAGTTTCTTTGGGCCTAAGTTTCCACATGATTTGCGCCTGATTTTTAGGAGCAACTGGTGGAGAACGGACTATCTTAGAAATCGCAATTCTCCACATTTTTTTTTCTGCAGTTCTTGTCAGGTAGAACAGTTCTACTTTGGAACAGAATTTTTTCTTCAAAAGGGGGCGTGTCCGGCCACTGACGCCTGATTTCAAAGTTTCCACAGTGAAAACGTACTCCAAACTAACTTAGAACGGAGCAAGTGAAGATTTTTGTAGAACTGAAAAAACCTGTTCTACACATTAAAAAATCAGGCGCAGGTTACAAATTAGGCGTCCAGAACAAGGTGGGGGGGGGGGGAAGTCATTAAATTCTACAATAAATCCTTATTTATACTTCTCCAAATATTATACAAATAAATCCAACCTGAATAAACATTTATAAGCAAAGAAAAGATTAAATAAACCATCTTCCTACCTGTGTGAAGGCACGGAGAATGCTGCAGTCAGCCTGAGGCGCCCGTTCTTCCCGCGGGGGGGGGGGGGGGGGAGGCGCCCGTTCTCTCCCGCGGGGGGGGGGAGGAGGCACCCGTTCTTTCCCGCGGGGGGGAGGAGGAGGCGCCCGTTCTTTCCCGCGGGGGGGGGGGGGAGGAGGCGCCCGTTCTTCCCGCGGGGGGGGGAGGAGGCGCCCGTTCTTCCCGCGGGGGGGGGTAGGAGGCGCCCGTTCTTTCCCGCGGGGGGGGGGGGAGGAGGCGCCCGTTCTTTCCCCCGGGGGGGGGGGAGGAGGCGCCCGTTCTTTCCCACGGGGGGGGGGGGGGGGAGGAGGCGCCCGTTCTTTCCCACGGGGGGGGGGGGGGAGGAGGCGCCTGTTCTTTCCCACGGGGGGGGGGGGGGGAGGAGGCGCCCGTTCTTTCCCCCGGGGGGGAGAGGAGGCGCCCGTTCTTTCCCCCGGGGGGGGGAGGAGGCGCCCGTTCTTTCCTGCGGGGGGGGTAGGAGGCGCCCGTTCTTTCTCGCGGGGGGGGGAGGCGCCCGTTCTTCCCCTGCTGGGTGGGGGGGGGAGAGGAGGCGCCCGTTCTTTCCCGCGGGGGGGAGAGGAGGCGCCCGTTCTTTCCCGCGGGGGGGAGAGGAGGCGCCCGTTCTTTCCCGCGGGGGGGGGAGGCGCCCGTTCTTCCCGCGGGGGGGGGTGGGGGTGGGGGGAGAGGAGGCGCCTGTTCTTTCCCGCGGGGGGGAGGAGGCGCCCGTTCTTTCCCGCCGGGGGGGGGGGGGGGGGGGAGGAGGCGCCCGTTCTTCCCGCGGGGGGGGGGGGGGGGGAGGAGGCGCCCGTTCTTCCCGCGGGGGGGGGGGGGGGAGGAGGAGGCGCCCGTTCTTTCCCGTGGGGGGGGGTAGGAGGCGCCCGTTCTTTCTCGCGGGGGGGGGAGGCGCCCGTTCTTCCCCTGCTGGGTGGGGGGGGGAGAGGAGGCGCCCGTTCTTTCCTGCGGGGGGGAGAGGAGGCGCCCGTTCTTCCCGCGGGGGGGGGTAGGAGGCTCCCGTTCTTTCCCGCGGGGGGGGGGAGGCGCCCGTTCTTCCCGCGGGGGGGGGGGGTGGGGGGAGAGGAGGCGCCTGTTCTTTCCCGCGGGGGGGAGGAGGCGCCCGTTCTTTCCCGCCGGGGGGGGGGGGGGGGGCGGGAGGAGACAATGAGAAGCCTCAGTGCTGATGTGCTGATGGCAATGTGCTTTTGTTAAAAAATGTTCAAAAATTAAACAGCTACAAAGAACTACAAAAATGGCCGATTGTCAATGTTTATTTCACACTGCGCGGAACGCGCAGGGTTGCCGGCAGGAAAAAAAAACTCATTTAAATAGTACCCGCCCCCTCCCACTTACAAAATCGGCGCGAGTGTAGGCTCCGCCCCCCCGGGCGCCGCGCCAGGCAGACAAGGAGCTGCAGAACGCTCCAGAATCGCAAGTTTTTTTTTAGGCGCCGTTTTCGGCGCGAAAAACGGGCGCCCAGCTCGGAGGGGCGCCCGTTTTTTATTGTGTGGAAACTTGGGCCCTTTGTATCTAAACTCTTCATGATTTTAAACACCTCTCTCAAATCTCCTCTTCGCATTCTCTGCTTGCAAAGAAAATCCATTACCAACTTCTTAGGGCATTAGAGAGCAGCAATAACTCTAATCCCTCATCTCTGGAACATTCTAGTACATCTTCTGTTCCCTCTCCAAAACCTTCACATCCTTCCTAAAATGCGGTGCCCAGAATTGAACCCAGTACTCCAGCTGGGGCTGAATCAGTGTTTTATATAGGTTTAGCATAACTTCCTTGGGCTTTTGTACTTTATGCCTCCAATTATAAATCTCAGGATCTTATATGCTTTATTAACTGCTTTGTTAACCTGTCCTGCCATCTTCAAAGATTTGTGCCCTCGTACCTCCCGGGTCTCTCTGTTCTTGCACCCCCTTTAAAATGGTACCATTTAGTATGTATAGGAATTTTCAATGTATTTTGAATGTGATGACCATGTCACTGATTTTAATAACTAATATATATTATATTTAAATCCATATACCTTTCATCTCGCATATTTTTGTGTCACACACAATAATGCTAATCTTTCCTGGAACCAATATAAAAAGTACGTGCTTCTGTGTCTTCAGCATCTTACTCACAAACCTCTTTCCAACCTCTTTCAACAGCTATGTGCATCATTCCCTCACAGCGTAACCTCACTGTGATCAATGCTGAAATATTGCTAAATATCTCTTGAAATTTTGTAGCCTATCATCATTTTGAATTTATTAAGTGCATGGCTATTTTTGAGATTTAGTAAATGTAGAACTTCTGTAGAAAATAAATCTTTCCTCGGTCTATATTTGGCAATGAAATTGCTTTAATTGTGGAGCTGCTTATAGATTTGGGAGCTCTGCAGAATAATAGCAGGAAAGAAATGAAATACCCACTATTCTACTAATAACTTTGTCCTTTTTTTTAATAAGATCTTCATCTGTCATGATTTTTCTATTTTTACGTATTTTAAGTATTACGGTGTATTTTTATGGCAATGGATCAGCAACCCAGATGTCCTCAGTTCAAATCCCACCATGGGAAATTGTGAAAAAATTAATCTGTGGCTCGTATCAGAAAAATGACAATGAAAGCTGCTGGATTATTACCAAAACCCAACTGGTTCACAAATGTCTCTTAGGGAAATAAATCTGTCACCTATCTGGTCTGGCATACATGTGACATAAGTTCACACTATGTGGATGACCTTTAATGCTCTCTCAGGTGGCCTAGCAAGCCACTCAGTTATACAAATTGGTTGTTACAAAGAAGATTCATTACCAACTTCTTAGGGCATTAGAGAGCAGCAATAAATCCTGAGATTATTTAAAAAAGCTCACCTGCAGCATTTCTTTGACTATGCTTGAATTTGCTGATCAATGGATTACATGAGCTGAGTAATTATTATATTTGTCGAGATTCATTGACTCATTACATCTACTTATCTGATTTATTGTGTATTGCTTTTGCTGTTGTACTTGTCTTTAATTTTTTTCATTTAATATATTTCCCTAACATAGGTCCAAGTTTGCCCAGCATGGCGCCGTTTATTCGGCTCCCAGTGAGTTTTTTGGTGCCGAAGCCCAGTTTAAAGATTCCCCAGTGTTGGGGCGCCGCATCTACTACCAGCGGCAGAATGTTTGGCGCCATATATTCTGGCGCTGGTGTACCTGTAAAGAAGGTTCCCGCGCCATTTCTGGGCTTAAGGCCAAGTTTCCTCCCGAACGAAAATTTTTAAACTGGAGGACAGACCCTAGAATCACCGTAGGAAAAAGCCTCACCTTAAGTTGGAGAAAGCTGCGCTGGCTCACTCCTATCCCCGGCTGAATGGACTCCGTCGCTAATACTTTAACTTTTAGCACAATTAAAAAATATTACATTACCTGTAAGTATAAAAATAAAAATATTAAATGAAAACTTACCAATAATACTGCTCCTGCGATGTTAAACTGCATTCAGGCCATAAAATTTTAAAAAATTTACGTTTTTCCATCGATGTTTCTGGGTCCAAAAATCATCCAAAATCTTCAAAGATAATCCACGAGGCTCCATCTTCCAAGACACCCACCAGGTTTTTCAAAGAAGCTGGAAAAATGAACAGCAAGGGCAGCCTTCTGCCGTTTCTCCTCCTCGACTGCAGCTGTTGCTCGCCCCGGGCGCATGCGCAGTGCGTTTCTAAAAAAAATTTTTTTTCTTTGCGCATGTGGAGTGCATGCGCTGTGTTGTTCCGGCGCACACTGAAAGCCATGCCCTGCGAGTTCAGCTTGGGTAGCGCCGTTGCCAGAAGGTGCGCAAAGTGGGACAAAACTTAGTTTTTTTATTTTCAGTGCTGAGGGGCCAAATAAAAATGGGCGTCCGGGTAAGTGAGCGCCATTATTCCTTATTAGGGAAACTTGAGCCCATAGACCTGCAAGTGTCTACTTCTTTTAATTCTGATATTCAGACTATGGTATGTATCTTGTTATACTTCTGTTAGCAATTACCAGAGATTGTAAATATTTTATAAATGTGTTTTATTAACACTTCAAACTTAAAGCAGTTTTTAAAATGTTTAAAGGTGAGTCACAACAATCAGTGGACCATGTTCTTGAAGTTGTTGCTTATGAGGCACATCGCTTATTCCGTGACCGTATTGTGGGATCCAAAAACCTAATTGCATTTGACAACATTTTGATATCAGTCATCCGAGGAGATTGGGGATCAGAGTTACTGGACAATATGACAGGTATTAACGTTTTCCAATTTTTCTGAATTCTCAGCTAAATTATAGGTACCAAATAGCAAAGAGAGGAACTCGGGACAAATGCACCGTTTGTCAGCCATTACCCAATAGTGTAATTTCAGGGCCAAGGACTTTGCATAATGGGGTTTGGATAATTACAAGAACTATATTTACACTTTATATTATTGTATTCTTCAATATTTGAAATATTCATCCTCAAATATACTGAATAAATGAGTGCCATCATTGGTTATTTCTTTTTGTAACATTTTCTTTTGTTTACTTTATTTTTGTGTCTCTATCATTGAGGCAGATGTCGTCTCCATTCCGGCATTTCCTCTTTGATAATTGTACTCTCTTCATCAATTGTGGTAGTATCTACTTGGCTCTTTAGAAATCTTGCCTTTGGGTCAGAACGTTGGGTTTGAATAGTTAACCAGATCCTGAGCACTTAATCCAGACTAACACTTGAGTGCAATACCGAGGAAGCAAGTATTGTCAGACATGGCATCCTTCTGCTTTGTCAAACTAAGGCTCAGTTTGTCTGTACAGGTGGATATTCATGATCCCATGACACTAATTGAAGAAGGGCAGGGAGTTCCTGCAGTGTTCTGGCCAACATTCCTTCTTTCACTAACTGCCAAAAGCAGATTAGCTGGCCATTTATCTCACGATTGTTTGTACCAATATACCAATAGTCACTGCATTTTTAAATAATTCATTGTAAGTGAAATGCTTTGAGTCATTTGTGAAATGTGATGAGGTGACATATAAAAAGGTTTTTTTCTTTCATTTTTCCATAACTTTCTGACCAAGAAGCGAGAATGCTACTAACTGAACCAAGCTGATGATAATATTGATGGAGTAAAAACACTGATTTATTCCCTTCAAACAAAGTTCTTATTATCTTAAATTATATTGCCCACTTTGCAGTACATAGAAGGATCACTTTGATTAGTAAAACTCGTGGGGCCGAAATTGCCTTGTTTTGCGCCTCCCATTAGTGCCTCCGGGGGGCTCTAATGGGGTGCAAAACTATTTTTGCCTGGGGGGACGGGGGCACTACCGGCTCCTGCGAAATTGCGCGGGAATTAATGGAGGCGCTGCCACGGTAACGCTGCGCCACGCCAGTAGCGCCCTGGGCTGCTGCACAACTGCCGATGCTTTCATTGCTGTGCGCGGCGACCCCTTAACTCTGCATGGCCAGCGCCCCACGGGTCACGAACCAGGCTGACATCTGCTCGTGGGGTGGAAGTCAAAGGGAAGGTCAGGAGTGCCGCATCCCGCCATTTTTTTTTCCGGCCGACTCACTGGTCAGCCCCTTCTTTGTTTCTTTGGCATGGTCCGGGCCACCAGCGTGCAGCCAGGCACTCCGTTTGGGTGCTGAGCTGTGGCCTTGGCACCATACCATCCTGATGGCCCAATGGAGGCCATCAGAGGCCCAGCAGAGTGTGCAGCAGCCCTCTCCTTTAACGGAAGGGGAAGAGCGTTGAAATGTTTCACGAATGTGCCTGAGTAGCGCCCCGGAATCCACCCCAACAGGAAGTGGAGTGCATGAGATTATGTTACACTTCCTGTGAGGGGCGGTAACCACAATTTCGCCCCCTTAATATTTAAATTACTTGGTGCCAAAGGATCTTTTAAAGCCCACTTGAAACAATGCAGGCAGATATTTCTCAGTTTAACTTTCAACAATGCAGCATTCCTTTGGGATTGTACTCAAGTTACACTCTAGGTTAATTGCTTGTCCTTATGTGAGGCTTTAAATAATAACCTGATTTAAGGTGAGAGTGCAGTAATTTGACATTCCATTCATGAAACTTTCCTAAAGTCATTGATTAATTTTACAAACTTAGCCCAACTTAAAAAAAAATGTTGTGAATAGATATAATACATGCCAAGAACTCAAATCTTCCTTTTATATATGCTATATGGCTCCGATGTTGTAACTTTTTACTGACTGGAGTAAGATAAAAATATTTGTGTAATAACAACTGCAACAGGATGTTTGATTATGAAATAGTAATCTCACCTTGGGATTTGGAGGACATTATAAACAGACCAATTATTGAGCTGTTTTTAGCTACCATCTTAATCCTAAGATTAATTCTGCCTTGGACAGGAACAAATATCTGTATATGTTATATATTGGAAGATAACATTTTATAGATATAGTGGAAAGGCTTTGTTTAAACCTGTGGATCTGATCTGTATGTTTGTTTTTCTAAAAGGCTAGGAAATAAACAGGAAAAGCACAGTTCATGTGCTTAGTGTTTGATCTGTAACCAAATATTTTTGCACATTTTTTCAAAAGCTTGTTTCAATTAAAAATCTGATCTTTTTCTTCTTGAAGATTCATTTTATGTAACATGGGGAGCTTGGCATGAAGCTGGTTCTGTGACTGCTCCAGATCAGCCTTTACCTCCATATGGGAAGATGTTGGGAAAGTTAAGTTCTTCTGATTTGAAAGATGTTATCCAAAAGGTACTATTTTCTCTAAATACATCCATCACCAATAACCTACTTGCACTGCAAGTTTTATTATTGAATAGTTCCATTAAGCAGTTGATTTTAGAGTAAATTGTGTGATTGTTGTCATATCGAAACTATATTAACACTTTACCTATACAGTTGTAGACATAAGGATATAAGAACATAAGAAATAGGAACAAGAGTAGGCCATACGGCCCCTTGAGCCTGCTCCGCCATTCAATAAAATCATGGCTGATCTGATCATGACTCAGCTCCACTTCCCCGCCCGCTCCCCATAACCCCTTATCCCCTTATCATTTTAAGAAACTGTCTATTTCTGTCTTAAATTTATTCAATGCCCCAGCTTCCACAGCTCTCTGAAGCAGTGAATTCCACAGATTTACAACCCTCAGAGAAGAAATTAGTCCTCATCTCTGTTTTAAATTGGCAGCCCCTTATTCTACAATCATGCCCTCTAGTTCTAGTCTCCCCCATCAGTGGAAACATCCTCTTTGCATCCACCTTGTCAAGCCCCCTCATAATATTATACGTTTCGATATGATCACACCTCATTCTTCTGAATTCCAATGAGTAGAGCCCAACCTACTCAACCTTTCCTCATAAGACAACCCCGTCATCCCCAGAATCAACCTAATGAACTTTCTCAGAACTCCCTCCAAAGCAAGTATATCCTTTCGTAAATACGGAAACCAAAACTGCACGCCGTATTCCAGGTGTGGTCTCACCAATATCTTATATAGCTGTAGCAAGACTTCCCTGCTTTTATACTCCATCCCCTTTGCAATAAAGGTCAAGATACCATTGGTCTTCCTGATCACTTGCTGTACCTGCATACTCTCCGTTTGCATTTCATGCACAAGTACCCCCAGGTCCCACTGTACTGCGACACTTTGCAATCTTTCTCCATTTAAATAATAACGTGTTCTTTGATTTTTTTCTGCCAAAGTACATGACCTCACACTTTCCAACATTATACTCCATCTGCCAAATTTTTGCCCACTCACTTAGTCTGTCTATGTCCTTTTGCAGATTTTTTATGTCCTCTTCACACACCGCTTTTCCTCGCATCTTTATATCGTCAGCAAACTTGGCTACGTTACACTCAGTCCCTTTTTCCAAGTCGTTAATATAGATTGTAAATAGTTGGGGACCCAGCACTAATCCCTGCGGCACCCCACTAGTTACTGGTTGCCGACCATAGAATGAACCATTTATCCCGACTCTCTCTTTTCTGTTAGTTAGCCAATCCTCTATCCATGCTAATATATTAACCCCAACCCAGTGAACTTTTATCTTGTGCAGTAACCTTTTATGTGGCACCTTGTCAAATGCTTCTGGAAGTCCAAATACACCACATCCACTGGTTCCCCTTCATCCACCCTGTTTGTTACATCCTCGAAGAACTTATGACTCCATAATCGGTGCAATGTTAATGTGGTACCAGAGGCCATCTTTGATCCTGTATTAATTGCCTGTAAGAAGCAAAGATAATTATGTTGTCACATTTAGTATTTTATTTAATAAAGTTTTATTTACTTTATAATTAATCTCAAACTACAAGAAGAAACATTTAAAGATGGAAACATGCGCTAATATCCAGTTCAACATCATATAATTTTGTGCACATAATCCACTGAATTCTTATTGCAGCCCTGCAGACCCCTTTCGAAATAACTTGCTAAACAGAAACACAAACAAAACAGCAAATAAGAAAAGGTATTTTTCTCTATCCCAGCCCAGGCCTACAACCTGCCAACAATGCTCCCTCCTACCCCCTGAAGGTGAAAAATCAGATTTGGACAGATATACCTCAGGATATTTACAGCAAAACAATTCTATCTCTTAATGATCTACATTAAAGAACCTTTTCATCCCTTCCCAAATCTGGTGGCACATTTCTGTCTTCTCTGTATTACCAGTCTCGCCAGATCCATATTCTCAAGATCCATGTGCACCTAGTGGGAATATGTAAGAGGTTTATTTGGGGGTCATGCCAAGATAAATGAGCCTTATCACCACCAATAATGCTGGTGGAATGATTCTATTTACACGCTGTGGAACCGTTAATATTAATTCCAACAAATATATTTTAGGTTCATTATCAAAGGCACGCACCTGCCCTGGCTATTGTACCCTTCAGAAAATACAGAGCAAACCACAATATATAAAGAAAGGTGCAGGCTTTTAAGTCATCTACCCTTTGAAGAATAGCCCAATTTAGCTTTTCTATATGAGGTACAGCAAAATCTATGATGACTGAATTAACGTAGTCTTTTTATAATGCTGGGTGTTAAACATGCGGTACATTAAATTGTTGATCAGTTGAAGTGTGTGAATTTGAGTCCTTGATCCTTCTGGAATTTTTGAATTCTGCAAATTACATTGCCTCCTACCTTATTAAATACCTTATAGACTTTTTACACAAAGTGCAGTTTGTTAGTTTGTCACTGACTAACATTTACAAGCTCAGACGAACTGAAAGCTGTCTTTCATCCCGGAAGTAATCCTTTACAGTCCCTCTAAGCTGCAAGAACTCATAAAATTGCTTATGGAGCAACTTAGTTTGGAACAATTTAAGAAAGCCTTCTCCAAATACTTTTTATATACAGGCAATTCCTATTTTTGCTATGAAACATTATTGGCCTACCATTCAGCCAATCATATCTGCATTTTTCTACATTGAATAGCATCTGTAACCTATCTGCCCATCCTGCTGACCTCTCTCGTCCTCGTGTAGTTTTTCACTGCCTTTGTCACAATGGGCCTTATCCCCCAATTTAGTGTCATCATTGTTTCTTGAATTTCTAAGTCAAGATCATATATATATATATATATAATATAGTAAATAACCACAGCTCCAAAATAGACCTCTGTGGAACACCACCTTACACATCTTTCCATTCTTGGAAACTTCCTTCCTCCAATCATCTATCTTACCCATGTGACCCTATTCCCCTTCATTGTATGTGCCATTATCTTTTACTATCTTGTAAGTGGCATCAAAGATAAATCAATACAAACCACATCCACTGCATTTATTTTATCCCCTCTCTTATTTTCTCAAAGAAATTTGTGCTAACTGGCTCTTGTTTTGACAATTTCTGAGTGATTTAGTTTCATATTACAGTCGCTAGCAGTTTACCAACAACTGAAGTTAAGCTCACCCGCTTATAATTTCTGGCTTATCCTGGTCACCTTTTTAGAAAATGGTGATTACACTTGCCACTCTCCAGTTCTCTGGCAAATTTTCTTTTCCACAGAATTTTAGAAAATTCTAGTGGGAATGTGCACAATTTCTTCCCTAACTTCTTTTGGGATTCTAGGATGTAATCCTTCAGGAGCTGGTGATTTAACTGTTGATATTGTGGTGGATTCCATCTCAGCAACAGAAAAATATTCACACTTTTATGTTCTGCGTGTTGGGCCTTCTATTATGGGTTGAAAACATCCATAAAGATCAGTGGCTGGAAAATCACATTGTTGACCTACACAGGGGAATGGACCATTATGCCTGCCAATGGCCAGAAAAAATAGTAATTGCCTTTGTCAGAGGCAGTATTTACATTGTTCCACCTAAGCTACTGCCTCTGGAGGCACCAGAAACTCAAGTGAATCTTGGTGCTACAGGAAGCAGTAATGGCACCTTGTGGCTTCTAAAGTTGGGGTTATTGCCAACATTGGTACAGTATAGTAAACAAGATACTAGGGCCGAGAGATTCGTGAAGGGGTGTTGATGGCTGCTGAAAATGGTGCCGCTGGCAGGCCTGGAAAATTGGTGCCAGGGACTAACCAACATTAGCCCAACGTTTAACTTACTGTGCAACGCTGTCCTGGTGGAGTTCGTTCCGGCAGGAGGTCCCAATATAGCATGACCGAAGCATCATTCAGCTTAAACAACCTGCACTGAAAGCGAGGCTGTCATTTCAGAAAAAAGTTTCGCTCTCTTAAAGGGGAGCTGCCTTCTAAATGAAAAAAAAAAAATCATGTAAAAATAGACAGTTTTTAGTCCTTACAGCTCAACTGCCTTCTGAAAAAAAATTTCATTGAAAAGAATTTGCAAATGGGAGTCTTCAGTTCTTAAAGCTGAATTCCCTTCAACACCTAAAAAATGGGAAAAGCGCTTCAGCACTAACACAAATGACTTTGCAAGCCAGGGAAGAGGCATGCAGCACTACACCTTTGTGCAGGGGGTCAGTACTGCAAGCGAGGTCCTCTACCCAGGAGGTCCTGCAGAAAGAAGGGTGTGGGACCACATCACCAAGGTCGTCACTGTCAGCAGTGTTGTCCTCATGACCTGGCTCCAGTGCCCAAAAAAGCTTCTTGACCTCAGACCAGTGGTCAAGGTCAATGAATGCATCTTCAAAAGCTGTGTCCTATCAACTGCACCACCAGCATCACACACTTTTGAATGCATGTCTCTTCTCCTACTGCCCTCCGAATCACTCATCTACCAACTATCTGTACCAAACATGAGGCACACCTCTCATTCCTGGCTTCACCTCACCCCCTTCAAAGAGACGCTGCTGGGCATTCTTGGCAGGGGCATGACTGAGCCCTTGGCCAGTGGCAGTGCTGAAAGGATACAAGCTGCAGGTATCCTCATATATTATCCTCCTTCGCACATGCACCTCTTGCTTTCCTGCCCTCCCCTCACCACAACTCCACCCTTGTGCCTTCCTCATTTCACACATCCAAGAAATGCAGCCTGCCCAGCCAGTGGCTGACCAAGAAGAGGAGAGTGAAGAAGAAGAATCCCCTCAAGGCACTGGGGTAGCGGTAGCACTGTGTGACATCAGAAGGATAGGCAAAGGCAGTCACTAAGGGAATGCATAATGATGATGAGGTGATTTCTTGATGTCGTATTGGATGGATAAATAAAGTTAGATTAGAAAGTTTGTTTTGTGGTGCTTTTTATTTTAGCATTGTGGTCAAGAGAATGCTGTGATTGTCAGTAGTTGAAGGAAGATAAGGTGTGGGACAAATGTTGAAAGGGGAATTGGGGTTGTGGTCATTGGTGCTGCAAGATGATTCCATCTCCGATATCCTGGCCAGAAAGTGTCTTGGTTGCATCCTTACTTCTGCGTCTTCCTCTCCTGCGTCTTCCTCTTCCAAGTGTGAGCACCTCCGCCATGATCCCTCACTGCTCCTCCGCCACAAAAACATTCGCCGAACTTCCATCACGATCACCCACCAAATCTCAGCCACGATTCCTCATCACTCGTCGCAGGTCGGGGCTATAAAAAAAGCTGGAGCGCCAGGCCCTGGGACACCGTGGGCCACCCCGACGTGCGAGAGAACATCTCCGCGGGTCGGGGCTATAAAAAGAGCTGGAGCATGCCACTGCAGCTTCCAGTGCGATCTGCTCCAAGTGTGTGATGGCCTCGAGGTGACGTCATCAGGACCCAGGTCGTCGTTTGGAGCGTGGGCAGGAGTATCGGCTGGGCCCTGATAAAGCAGAGGAGCATGAAAGGTCATGGCGGACTCATATAAATAACGCATTAGGTGACAAACAGAAATGTGTAGTTAAACATTAAGTGGTTTATTTTGTCTAGTCTTAGTTTCATCCGCTTATCTTTTCTGCACTGCATAATCATTAAACAATATATGCATAAATCATACTGATAGGATATAAATTGTCTGTTCATTGTTTTTGTGAGGTCAGTAATGAACCTGAAAGAAACTAAGTCATCAACACAGACTTGATTCTGATTTATTTTAGCTAATAGTAGTCCTTATAACTTTTACTCGGGTATTGTCTAATCCAGCTGCTGTATATTTTATAATACATAGACTTTGCATAGAACCCAATTTTATTTATAGTTTCATCCTTCTATTTTTTTCTTATAGGGCATTGTTCAGTATGGGAGAGACAATAGGGAGCTGGAAATTTTGTTATTCCATGAGGTTTTAGATTACATGGCAAGAATAGACCGAGTGCTGAGCTGTCCTGGAGGTTCACTGCTACTAGCCGGACAAAGTGGTGTAGGTCGCAGGACGGCCACCTGTGTCGTCAGTCACATGCATGGAGCAACACTGATCACACCAAAAATTTCCAGAGGTTATGAGATCAAACAGTTCAAAAATGATTTAAAAAATGTAAGTAAAAACATGCTATTTATTCATAACTTGTTTAACTGTAGGGCTATGTTGCTATGAAATATACATAAATAATTTTGTAAGCTTGTGCAGTGTTGACTGATGTTTCAGCTACAAGACAGGAGTGATGCTTATTTGCTTTGAAATGTTTTTAATTGATTATGTAAAATTTAAATCTGACATTTAAGCATATTAAATCAATGTCACTGTGTACTGAGGAATGTTATTGTACTCTCACTTCTGTTACTGTAGCATTATTCTTTATTATATAAAACGAAGGTTAAACTTTTAACAATGGATTTTGGATTTTCTTTCAATTCAGTCTCCCTTTGGATAGCCCAAAAATCAATCCAGTGTTTCCTTCTAATTATGTCTAATATTGATCATCTAGTGACTGTAATATTAATGTTCTGTAATTCCCTCCTGTTCTATTTTTCTTACTATTAGCAGCAGTTCTGATGTTGTTTCACATCAGGAAAATCTCCCCCAGTTTGTTGATCATTGAATGGTTTTACATTTGGCTGTGCTTTTGTTAATTTAGTAGAAATTAATCTTTTTCCAGTTTTATGGCAAACATTTTGTACTTTTCTTAAGTATTTTTGCATTGGTGTTGGTGTCTGGTTCATGGTATACAATTTCTTTGTTTTTTTATAAAATGACTTCTTCCTTTCTTTATTTAATATCTCTGCAACACTGCTCAATAATATTTTTTTGCTGATTATTTTGGGGATTTGAGAACAACGTAAGAAATGCAAATAAAATAACCATTTAAAATACATTACAAATTGTAAAGATTAATCAGCGATAAATTTCAAGGTACAAATGTTTCGTTTGTCACATATATGAAATATTGCATTTGCTGAATAAACAACTCCTTGATTACAGAATAAATACATATTTTTGTTTTTAAAGAAAGGTGTCTAAGGAAAGAGTTGAAGAGTTTGTGCTTTACCTCGTTTTGATGTATTACACAAAACCAAATAATAGTTATTTTCTCTGTTCCTGAAATGTTTTTTTTGAGGTTTGTGGCCTCAGTAGTCTTCTTGGAGACAATGGGCCCAAGTTTTGAGCCGTGCCTAGAATGGCGCAGTCCCGACCTGGACGCCCGTTTTTCGCGCCACAAAGTGCGCCTAAAAAAACCCTTCAGATTCTCCAGCTCCCTGCAGGTCCTCTGGCCCTCGGCGCAGCGCAGCAGGAGCTGTAGGGGGCGGAGCCAGGTCCCTGCGCTGAAAACAGTGCCGGGACCTCTGCACATGCGCGCTACAGTGGGCGCGCATGTGCAGTAGCTCCAAGCGCCCAAAACTGTGTGGGAGGGGCCGAAGCACGCAGCCCCTAGCCCTGGCCGAATGGCCTCACTGGGGCTGTGTGAATAAGGCTGCCTCCCACGGCCAGCTCCTGCTTCCTCCCGACCCGACTCGACTCCCGCTTCCCGCCTCCGGACCGGACCCGACACCGACCCGACTCCCGCTCCCCCCCCCCCCCCCCCCCCGACCCGAACCGAACCGACCTCTCTCCCACCACCCCCCCAACCCGCGCTCCCCCCGACCCGCACTCCCCCCGACCCGACCCAACGCCACCTACCTGTAAATCTGGTGCTGGGGACGGGCCCTGCCCGAAGTCTCGGGCCCGGCCCGTTCAGCCTCCCTCCCCCTTCTCCTTCCCCCCCCCCCCAATCTCCTTCCCCCCCCCGAATCTCCTTCCCCTCCCCCCAATCTCTTCCCCCCCAATCTCCTTTCCCCCCCCAATCTCCTTTCCCCCCCCCAATCTCCTTTCCCCCCCCCCCCCAATCTCCTTTCCTCCCCCAATCTCCTTTCCTCCCCCAATCTCCTTTCCCTCCCCAATCTCCTTTCCCTCCCCAATCTCCTTTCCCCCCCAATCTCTTTTCCCCCCAATCTCCTTTCCCCCCCCAATCTCCTTTCCCCCCATCTCCTTTCTCCCCCTTCTCCCCCCATCCCCCCTTCTCCTCCCCTATCCCCCCTTCTCCCCCCTATCCCCCCTTCTCCCCCCTCCCCCCCCCCTTTTTCCCCCTCCCCCTTCTCCCCTCCCTCTTCTCCCCTTCTCCCCCATCCCTCCCCCTTCTCCCCCATCCCTCCCCCTTCTCCCCCATCCCTCCTCCTTCTCCCCCATCCCTCCCCCTTCTCCCCCATCCCTCCCCCTTCTCCCCCATCCCTCCCCCTTCCCTCCCTCTGCTCCCCCCTCTCTCCCTCTACCCCATTCCTCCCCCTCCCCTCGCTGTCAGAAACACAGACACTGACAGATAGAGAATGAGAGACACAGACAGACAGACAGAGAGATAGAGACACTGACAGAGACACACTGGTGGGGGGGGGGGGGGGGGGGTTGCTCCCGGTGCTGCAGTCGGTAAGTAGAAAATGTTT